>NC_041385.1:441224630-441232827 GCF_002162155.2 Triticum dicoccoides
ACCCGCGTCCCGGCGCCCGCCGCTCCCTTCTCCGGCTCCGGCAGCCCGCGCCGCCGCGAGCGCCATCGCCGGAGCTCGCCTCTCCACCGCGCCCGACCTCGCCTCCGGCCGCATCGCCGCCCCGCGCCACGCCGCGACTCCGCCGGGGCTCCTCATCGCCGGCCGCGCCGCCCCAAGGTCCTCCCCGCGCCGCCGGCGTCCTTCTCCGGTCTCCTTCCTCCACGCCGGCCGCCGCCGCGGCCATTTCCGGCGACTTCGGACCGGACTGCTACAGTAACCGCGCCCGGTGAACAGTGTTTGCTACAGTGCGGCTGGATCTAGATCTGGGTTGACCTCTCTCCCCCGAAACCCTAATTTTCGTGCTAACTTTGACTGCTTGTATCTCCGCAACCGTAGCTCCGTTTTGGGCATATGATATATCAAAATCTTCATCTCAACATGTACATCATTTCATTCCATTGCATCATTTGCATTTGAGGTCATCTTGATACCCAAAATTCTGTTAGAAGGAGGCTTCGTGAGTTAAATCGCAGATCCGTTAGTTCATCATGCACTTTTGTCATTTTTGCCATGTTTAATTCGTGCATCATATGCCTGTGCCCCTTTGGGATGAATTGTTAAGCATTTTGTCTTCTTTCCAGAGGTGCCACCCATGAATTTTTAGGATGTGTGTGTTGTCTTGTGCAAGCTTGCGAAGAGAGGTACCTGAGATTGCAGATTTCAGGGACTTAGTGATTTTCACTAAGTCGGGGATATTTTAGTTCATGATGCTTTATGTCCAGCTTGTTTCCTAGTGATCCGTGCCTCTTTTGAGGATGATCAGTAAGGGAGTTTTGATATTTATGTTATGCTCTATCCATCCATGTCTTTGTGGGCATATGTGGAGTGCTCTAGGTTGACTCAATCGAGCTCAACTTTTGCTTCGTTGTTAATCTGGGCAGATCGTCAACTTGTTTGCGATTTTGCCGATGCTACCGTTAGTGTTCTATTCATGCTATGCCTTCGTTCTTGCCATGTGTAGCTAGCACATTGTGCCTTCTTGCTGTTTATATGCTTTCCTTGCCATGACTTGCACCGTAGTGAGTGGATCGAGCTCGTTTACATGCCTTCGTGAGTTAAATTTCAGCATGTCTCAGTTTTCACTAAGTCTGAAAACTGATTGTGTTCGAGCTATGTTCGTGAGCTCGGTAGAGTATTTTGTGAACCCTTTTGGCCCCAGGTCACTTTGGGTGTTTTGTTAAGCTTGTTGAGTAGCTCCATGCCATGTTCTTACTTGTCATGTTCAGGTTTTCTATCATGTTGTTTTGCTGCTCCGAAGAGAGCATCGTGATCTGAAATTTCAGACTAGTGTTAATTTCACTAAGTCTGGAATCTGTTTTGCATTTGCGTTTTAGCCATGCTTGTTTGGACCTCTTAAGGGATGAATTTGCCTATGGCTCAGTGCTAGTGTTTTGTCAACCATCTTGTGTACATCACTGCCATGTATTTTGTTTTCATGTTTGGTGGTTATAGCATGTTCATTTCGTTGCATTTAGATGCCTACTTGCTGTAAATCGCAGACCGGTGTCATATCTTAAAACGCTTGCCATTTCCAAACCGTAGCTCCGATTCCAATGATCTTTATATCGTTTTCAAGCGATTTCATCCCCTCTATCCAGTGGCACACTTGGTTTTCCAAGTTGATGCCAGGTTCATGCATTTCCTGTCATATCTTGCATTTTGCATCCCGCATCGCATCCCGCATAGCATATCGTCATTTCATCATATTGCTTGGTCTTGCCCGTGGTTGATTGTATCCTTGTTGCTTGTTTGTCTTGTTGGGTAGAGCCGGGAGACGAGTTCGCTACCGAGGAGCCCGTTGAGTTTGCTTGTGAGGATCCAGTCAACTCTGACAACTGTGCAGGCAAGATGATGATACCCTCGAAATCACTACTATCTTTGCTATGCTAGTTTGCTCGCTCTTTTGCTTTGCCACTGCTACGATGCCTACCATTTGCTTGTCAGCCTCCCAATTGCATGATTGAACCTCTAACCCACCATTGTCCTAGCAAACCGTTGATTGGCTATGTTACCGCTTTGCTCAGCCCTTCTTATAGCGTTGTTAGCTGCAGGTGAAGATTGGAGCCGTTCCTTGTTGGAACATTTATTTACTTGTTGGGATATCATTATATTGCTATGTTATCTTAATGCATCTATATACTTGGTAAAGGGTGGAAGGCTCGGCCTCTCGCCTAGTGTTTTGTTCCACTCTTGCCGCCCTAGTTTCCGTCATATCGGTGTTATGTTCCCGGATTGTGTGTCCCTTACGCGGTTGGGCTATAATGGGAACCCCTTGATAGTTCGCCTTGATTAAAGCTTTTCAAGCAATGCCCAACATTGGTTTTACCATTTGCCACCTAGCCTCTTTTTCCCTTGGGTTTCCGGAGCCCGAGGGTCATCTTATTTTAACCCCCCCGGGCCAGTGCTCCTCTGAGTGTTGGTCCGAACCAGGCAGCCTGCGGGGCCACCTCGGGGAAACTCGAGGGTTGGTTTTACTCGTAGCTTGACCTATCCGAGCGTGCCCTGAGAAAGAGATATGTGCAGCTCCTATCGGGATTTGTCGGCACATTCGGGCGGTGTTGCTGGACTTGTTTTAACCTGTCGAATCATCTTGTTGTACCAAGATACCGAGTCTGATCGGTGTGTCTTGGGTGGAGGTCTATTCCTTCGTTGACCGTGAGAGCTTGTTATGGGCTAAGTTGGGACCCCCCTGCAGGGATTGATCTTTCGAAAGCCGTGCCCGCGGTTATGGGCAGATGGGAATTTGTTAATGTCCGGTTGTAGATAACTTTAACTTAACTTAATTAAAATGAATCAACCGTGTGTGTTACCGTGATGGCCCCTTCTCGGCGGAGTCCGGGAAGTGGACACGGTGTTGGAGATATGCGTGCGCAGGTTGTTCCTTTAGCTTCTCGCTCGTGCTTCGCTTTCTCTTCTCGCTCTCATTTGCATATAAGTTAGCCACCATATATGCTAGTCGCTTGCTGCAGCTCCACTTATATTGCCGTACCTGTCCTATAAGCTTAAATAGTCTTGATCGCGTGGGTGTGAGATTGCTGAGTCCCTGTGGCTCACAGATACTACAACTCCAGATGCAGGTCCAGGTGTTTCTGCTCCAGTTGACGATTACGAGCTCAAGTGGGAGTTCGACGAGGACTCTCAGCGATATTATGTTTCCTTTCCCGATGATCAGTAGTGGTGCCTAGTTGGGGATCGATTCAGGGCCTTGTCGCATGTTGGGTTCTTTTCTATTTTGGCACCATAGTCGGGCCATGAGTGATTTGTATGATGGATGTTATTTATGTACTCTGATGTGACGTGGCGAGTGTAAGCCAACTATGTTATCTCCCCCTTTTATTATATATATTACATGGGATGTTGTAATGATTGCCTGACTTGCGACATTGCTTTCAATGCGGTTATGCCTCTAAGTCGTGCCTCGACACGTGGGAGCTATAGCCGCATCGAGGGCGTTACATAGCGCGCCGACGGCGATCACATCGACCTTGGAACCATTCCCGACGCGCATCGTCACCTCGTCCTTCGCTAGTCTCCGCTTATTCCGCAGCTCCTGCTGTGAGTTACAAATATGAGCAACGGCACCGGTATCAAATACCTAGGAGTTACTACGAGTACTGGTAAGGTACACATCAATTACATGTATATCACATATACCTTTAGTGTTGCCGGCCTTCTTGTCCGCTAAGTATTTGGGGCAGTTCTGCTTCCAGTGACCCTTCCCTTTGCAATAAAAGCACTCAGTCTCAGGCTTGGGTCCATTCTTTGACTTCTTCCCGGCAACTGGCTTACCGGGCGCGGCAACATCCTTGCCGTCCTTCTTGAAGTTCTTCTTACCCTTGCCCTTCTTGAACTTGGTGGTTTTATTGACCATCAACACTTGATGTTCTTTCTTGATTTCTACCTCTGCTGACTTCATCATTGAAAATACTTCAGGAATAGTTTTCTCCACCCCCTGCATATTGTAGTTCATCACAAAGCTCTTGTAGCTCGGTGGGAGCGACTGAAGGATTCTGTCAATGACCGCCTCGTCCGGGAGGTTAATGTCCAGCTGGGACAGGCGGTTGTGCAACCCAGACATTTTGAGTATGTGCTCACTGACAGAACTATTTTCCTCCATCTTAGAACTATAGAACTTGTCGGAGACTTCATATCTCTCGACCCAGGCATGAGCTTGGAAAACCATTTTTAGCTCCTCGAACATCTCATATGCTCCGTGTTTCTCAAAACGCTTTTGGAGCCCCGGTTCTAAGCTGTAAAGCATGCCGCACTGAACGAGGGAGTAATCATCAGCACGTGACCACCAAGCGTTCATAACGTCTTGGTTCTCTGGGATGGGTGCTTCACCTAGCGGTCCTTCTAGGACATATGCTTTCTTGGCAGCTATGAGGATGATCCTCAGGTTCCGGACCCATTCCGTATAGTTGCTGCCATCATCTTTCAGCTTGGCTTTCTCTAGGAACACGTTGAAGTTCATGTTGACATGAGCGTTGGCCATTTGATCTACAAGACATATTTTGCAAAGATTTTAGACTAAGTTCATGATAATTAAGTTCATCTAATCAAATTATTTAATGAACTCCCACTCAGATTTGACATCCCTCTAGTCATCTAAGTGTTACATGATCCGAGTCGACTAGGCCGTGTCCGATCATCACGTGAGACGGACTAGTCATCATCGCTGAACATCTCCATGTTTATCGTATCTTCCATACGACTCATGTTCGACCTTTCGGTCTCTGTGTTCCGAGGCCATGTCTGTACATGCTAGGCTCGTCAAGTTAACCTAAGTGTTTTTGCATGTGTAAAACTGTCTTACACCCGTTATATGTGAACGTAAGAATCTATCACACCCGATCATCACGTGGTGCTTCGAAACGTAGAACTTTAGCAACGACGCACAGTTAGGGGGAACAATTTCTTGAAATTATTATAAGGGATCATCTTATTTACTACCGTCGTTCTAAGTAAACAAGATGCATAAATATAATAAACATCACATGCAATTATATAGTAGTGACATGATATGGCCAATATCATATAGCTCCTTTGATCTCCATCTTCGGGGCTCCATGATCATCTTTGTCACCGGATGACACCATGATCTCCATCATCATGATCTCCATCATCGTGTCTCCATGAAGTTGCTCGCCAACTATTACTTCTACTACTATGGCTAACGGTTTAGCAATAAAGTAAAGTAATTACATGGCGTTAAATCATTGACATGCAGGTCATACAATAATTAAGACAACTCCTATGGCTCCTGCCGGTTGTCATACTCATCGACATGCAAGTCGTGATTCCTATTACAAGAACATGATCTCATACATCACAATATATCATTCATCACAACTTTTGGCCATATCACATCACAAAGCAATTGCTGCAAAAACAAGTTAGACATCCTCTAATTGTTGTTGCATCTTTTACGTGGCTGCAATAGGGTTCTAGCAGGAACGTTTTCTTACCTACGAATAACCACAACGTGATTTGTCAACTTCTATTTACCCTTCATAAGGACCCTTTTCATCGAATCCGCTCCAACTAAACTGGGAGAGACAGACACCCGCTAGCTACCTTATGCAACTAGTGCATGTCAGTCGGTGGAACCTGTCTCACGTAAGCGTACGTGTAAGGTTGGTCCGGGCCGCTTCATCCCACAATACCGCTGAAGCAAAATAAGACTAGTAGTGGCAAGAAAGTTGACGACATCTATGCCCACAACAGATTTGTGTTCTACTCGTGCAATAGAGAACTACGCATAGACCTAGCTCATGATGCCACTGTTGGGGAACGTTGCATAAAATAAAAAAATTCCTACGTTCACCAAGATCAATCTATGAGTTCATCTAGCAACGAGAGTGAGGAGTGCATCTACATACCCTTGTAGATCGCGAGCGGAAGCGTTCAAGAGAACGGGGTTGAGGGAGTCATACTCGTCGTGATCCAAATCACCGGAGATCCTAGCGCCGAACGGATGACACCTCCGCGTTCAACACATGTACGGTCAACGTGATGTCTCCTCCTTCTTGATCCAGAAAGGGGGAAGGAGAGGTTGATGAAGATCTAGCAGCACGACTGCGTGGTGCTGGATGCAGCAGGGATCCGGCAGGGCTTCGCCAAGCGACTACGGGAGGAAAAGGTGTAGCAAGGGGGGAAGGGAGGCGCCAGGTGTCAGGGTGCGGCTGCCCTTCCACCCCGCCTCTTTATATAGGGACCCCAGGGGGGTGCCGACCCTTGGAGATGGGATCTCCTAGGGGGGAGGGCGGCCAAGGGGGGAAACTTGCCCCCCAAGGCAAGTGGAGGCGCCCCCTCCCCTAGGGTTCCCAACCCTAGGCGTAGAGGGGGGCACAGGGGGGGGCACACCAGCCCACCAGGGGTTGGTTCCCCTCCCACTTCAGCCCATGGGTCCCTTCGGGATGGGTGGCCCCACCCGGTGGACCCCCGGGACCCTTCCGGTGGTCCTGGTACAATACCGGGAACCCCGAAACTTTCCCGATGGCCGAAACTCGACTTCCCATATATAATTTTTTACCTCCGGACCATTCCGGAACTCCTCGTGACGTCCGGGATCTCATCCGGGACTCCAAACAACTTTCAGTGTTCTGCATACTAATATCTTTACAACCCTAGTGTCACCGAACCTTAAGTGTGTAGACCCTACGGGTTCGGGAGACATGCAGACATGACCGAGACTAACCAACAGCGGGATCTGGGTACCCATGTTGGCTCCCACATGCTCCTCAATGATCTCATCGGATGAACCACGATGTTGAGGATTCAAGCAACCCCGTATACAATTCCCTTTGTCAATCGGTACATTACTTGCCCGAGATTCGATCGTCGGTATCCCAATACCTCATTCAATCTCGTTACCGGCAAGTCACTTTACTCGTACCGTAATGCATGATCCCGTGACTAGACACTTGGTCACTTTGAGATCATTATGATGATGCATTACCGAGTGGGCCTAGAGATACCTCTCCGTCATACGGAGTGACAAATCCCAGTCTCGATCTGTGTCAACGCAACAGACACTTTTGGAGATACCTGAAGTGCACCTTTATAGCCACCCAGTTACGTTGTGACGTTTGGTACACCCAAAGCACTCCTACGGTATCCGGGATTTACACGATCTCATGGTCTAAGGAAAAGATACTTGACATTGGAAAAGCTCTAGCAAAAAGAACTACACGATCTTGTGCTATGCTTAGGATTGGGTCTTGTCCATCACATCATTCTCCTAATGATGTGATCCCGTTATCAATGACATCCAATGTCCATAGTCAGGAAACCATGACTATCTGTTGATCAACAAGCTAGTCAACTAGAGGCTCACTAGGGACATGTTGTGGTCTATGTATTCACACGTGCATTACGATTTCCGGTTAATACAATTATAGCATGAATAAAAGACAATTATCATTAACAAGGAAATATAATAATAATCCTTTTATTATTGCCTCTAGGGCATATTTCCAACAGTGAAGACGTTGACTATATCAACCGCGTTGCTAAACGCTTCCGCTTTTGGTCTACGAGAGTACGTGGACACACTCTCCCGTCTCGTTGCTATGCATCTCCTAGATAGATCTTGCGTGATCGTAGGATTTTTTTTGAATTACTACGTTCCCCAACAGCATCATCCACTACAAAAAAAGACACATCCGTGACATGTTGGGCCAAACGAATTTTTTCTGTCATACTTATGACACTTCGATGACAATAGTTGTGACAAAACCCGGTATCATCATAGATGTGGTGGGCTCCTACTTCTATGAAAAAAATCATGACAGAAAATGGGCTTTTCGTCCTGGGCGGGCCGGAGACGCAACTGCATGACATTCTTTGGGCCGTCCATGACGGAAAAAACCGTGGTAGAAGCGAGGGCGAGGAAAATATCGAGGTGTTCCCGGTTACGGTGGGTGGTCGGGGCTGAGCGATGCACGGAGGTTTGGGCGTTTCTCTCGTACACACGCACGCGTGTGGGTGCAAGGTGTTGGGCTCTAACTGAACCCGAGCGAGGCGTTCGCCTACTGAACCCGAGCGATTGCACTGCAGGCTACACGTTACTGAACCGAGCGATCGATCGATGGCTGTTAATTGAAGCCGATCGATGCTGCCTCTGGATGAACAG
>NC_041385.1:441233162-441250867 GCF_002162155.2 Triticum dicoccoides
GGTGGGGGTGGATGAACAGGACCCCGTGGTGTTGCCTCTGGATGAATAGGACCCCGATCAATCGAGCCAGTTGGGGCTGGATGAATAGGACCTCGTGGAGGGCTGGATGAACAGGACGACCCCGTGGAGGGTTGGTTGAACAGTAGCCAGTGGAGGGGTGGATGAACAGTAGCCCGTGGAAGGGTGGTTGAACAGGAGTCCATGGAGAGGGCTGGTTGAACAGTAGCCGGTGGAGTAGCGCGCGGTGGAGGCTGGATGAACAGGAGCCCATGGATGAACAGTCACAGGTGGAGGCTGGAGGAGGTCGACGGTGGATGAACAGTAGCCCGTGGAGGTTGGAGGAGGTCAACGGTGGAGATGAACAATATCCCGTGGAGTATCATTTTGCGGTACGTCACACCCCTCCCGATGAACAGGACCCCCGTTTCGACCATAGCGCTCCAACACAAGTCCGTTTCCTCCGTTTTGCGGTATGCCACACCCCTCCCGATCAATAGGACCGCGTTTCGACCATAGGAGGTCCAACAGAAGTCCGTTTCCTCTGTTTTGCGGTATGCCAGACCCCTCCCGATGAACAGGATTCTGTTTCGATTATGGCCGGTCGAACACAAGGCCGTTTCCTTCGTTGTGCGGTACGCCAGGCCTCGTTTCCGTCGGTTGTTCCATCCAAGCCCTCCCGATGAACACGGCGACGCATTCCGTTCCGACCCAGCCGGTTGGCTCCCCATGAACACGAGGCTGCTACGTCTTGAGCTTGCGTTGGTTTTCCTTGAAGAGGAAAGGGTGATGCAGCAATAGTAGCATAAGTATTTCCCTCAGTTTTGAGAACCAAGGCATCAATCCAGTAGGAGGCTCCTCAAAAGTCCCACACACCTACACAAACAAACAAAGAACTCGCAACCAACGCAATAAAGGGGTTGTCAATCCCTTCACGGCCACTTGCGAAAGTGAGATCTAAAAGAGATAGTATGATAGATAAATATATTTTTGGTATTTTATAATATAGATGCAAAAAGTAAAGATGCAAATAAAAGTAGATTGGAAGCAAATATGATAAGAGATAGACCGGGGGCCATAGGTTTCACTTGTGGCTTCTCTCAAGATAGCATAAGTATTATGGTGGGTGAATAAATTACTGTCGAGCAATTGATAGAAAAGCGAATAGTTATGAGATTATCTAGGCATGATCATGTATATAGGCATCACGTCTGCAACAAGTAGACTGACTCCTGCCTGCATCTACTACTATTAATCCACACATCGACCGACTCCTGCCTGCATCTAGAGTATTAAGTTCATAAGAACAGAGTAACGCATTAAGCAAGATGACATGAAGTAGAGGGATAAACTCATGCAATATGATATAAACCCCATCTTTTTATCCTCGATGGCAACAATACAATACGTGCCTTGCAACCCTTTCTGTCACTGGTTAAGTACACCGCAAGATTGAACCCAAAGCTAAGCACTTCTCCCATGGCAAGAAAGATCAATCTAGTAGGCCAAACCAAACTGATAATTCGAAGAGACTTGCAAAGATAACTCAATCATACATAAAAGAATTCAGAGGAGATTCAAATATTTCTCATAGATAAACTTGATCATAAACCCACAATTCATCGGATCTCGACAAACACACCGCAAAAAGAGTTTACATCGAATAGATCTCCACAAGAGAGGGGGAGAACATTGCATTGAGATCCAAAAAGAGAGAAGAAGCCATCTAGCTAATAACTATGGACCCGAAGGTCTGTGGTAAACTACTCACAACTCATCGGAGGGGCTATGGTGTTGATGTAGAAGCCTTCCGTGGTCGATTCCCCCTCCGGCGGAGCACTGACGAAGGCTCCAAGATGGGATCTCGCGGATACAGAAGGTTACGGCGGTGGAAATTGTGTTTCGTTGGCTCCCTAGATGTTTTCAGGGTACGTAGGCTTATATAGGAGGAAGAAGTACGTCGGTGGCCGCCCGAGGGGGCCACGAGACAGGGGGCGCGCCCTATAGGGGCGGGGCGCCCTCCTATCTCGTGGCCGCCTCGCCTGCTTCTTGATTTGCACTCCAAGTTCTCTGGATCACGTTTGTTCCAAAAATCACGCTCCCGAAGGTTTCATTCCGTTTGGACTCCGTTTGATATTCCTTTTCTTCGAAATACTGAAATAGGCAAAAAAACAGCAATACGGGCTGGGCCTCCGGTTAGTAGGTTAGTCCCAAAAATGATATAAATGTGTAAAATAAAGCCCATAAACATCCAAAAGGGGTAATATAATAGCATGGAACAATAAAAAATTATAGATACATTGGAGACATATCAATCATCCCCAAGCTTAATTCCTGCTCGTCCTCGAGTAGGTAAATGATAAAAACGGAATTTTTGATGTGGAATGCTACCTAGCATAATTCTCAATGTAATTTTCTTTATTGTGGCATGAATGTTCAGATCCAAATGATACAAAATAAAAGTTCATATTAACATGAAAATGGTGATACTTCAAGCATACTAATCAAAGTAATCATGTCTTCTCAAAATAACATGGCCAAAGAAAGTTATCCCTACAAAATCATATAGTCTGGTTGTTGCTCTATCTTCATCACACAAAGTATTTAATCATGCACAACCCCGATGACAAGCCAAGCAATTGTTTCATACTTTAATAATCTCAAACTCTTTCAACTTTCACGCAATACATGAGCGTGAGCCATGGACATAGCACTATATGTGGAATAGAATGGTGGTTGTGGAGAAAAAAAAAGGAGAAGATAGTCTCACATCAACTAGGCGTATCAACGGGCTATGGAGATGCCCATTAATAGATATCAATGTGAGTGAGTAGGGATTGCCATGCAACGGATGCACTAGAGCTATAAATATATGAAAGCTCAACAAAAGAAACTAAGTGGGCGTGCATCCAACTCGCTTGCTCACGAAGACCTAAGGCATTTTGAGGAAGCCCACCATTGGAATATACAAGCCAAGTTCTATAATGAAAAATTCCCACTAGTATATGAAAGTGACAACATAGGAGACTCTCTATTATGAAGATCATGGTGCTACTTTGAAGCACAAGTGTGGAAAACACATATCATGTGGCGAATAAAAATATAGCTCCAAGTAAAGTTACCAATGAACGAAGATGAAAGAGGGGATGCCTTCCCGGGGCATCCCCAAGCTTAGGCTTTTATCTATCCTTGAATATCTTGGGGTGCCATGGGCATCCCCAAGCTTAGGCTTTTATCTATTCTTGAATATCTTGGGGTGCCATGGGCATCCCCAAGCTTAGGCTCTTGCCACTCCTTATTCCATAGTCCATAAAAGCTTTACCCAAAACTTGAAAACTTCACAACACAAAACTCAACAGGAAATCTTATAAGCTCCGTTAGTGAAAGAAAACAAAACCACCACATAAGTTACTGTAATGAACTCATTCTTTATTTATTTTGGTGTTAAACCTACGGTATTCCAACTTCTATATGGTTTATAAACTATTTTACTAGCCATAGATGCATCAAAATAAGCAAACAACACACGAAAAACAGAATCTGTCAAAAACAGAATAGTCTGTAGCAATCTGTAACTAACGAAAACTTATGGAACTCTAAAAATCCTACCAAAATAGGAAGTCCTAGAATATTTGTCTATTGATCGGCAGCAAAAATAATCAACGAAAAATCACGTTTCTGTGATTTAACAAAACTAAATTCATGCGCGCAAAGTTTCTATTTTTCAGCAGAATCAAATCAACTATCATCATAGGTTATCCTATAGGTTCTACTTGGCACAAACACTAATTAAAAGATAAAAACACATCTAAACAGAAGGTAGATGCAAGATCTATTACTAAACAAGAACAAAAACAAAAAACACAAAGAAAATTGGGTTGCCTCCCAACTAGCGCTATCATTTAACGCCCCTAGCTAGGCATAAAAGCGAAGATAGATCTAAGTAGTGCCACCTTTGGCACTAAATTCATAAGTAGCCCGCATGATTGATTCATAAGGTAATTTGACTTTCTTTCTTGGAAAGTGCTCCATGTCTTTCTTTAATGGAAATTGGAATCTAATATTCCCTTCCTTCATATCAATAATCGCGCCAATCATTCTAAGAAAAGGTCTACCAAGAATAATAGGGCAAGAAAGATTGCAATCTATATCAAGAACGATAAAATCTACGGGCACCAAATTTCTATTTGCAACAATGAGAGCATCATTGATCCTTCCCATTGGCTTTTTAATGGTGGAATCCGTAAGGTGCAAATTTAAAGAGCAATCATCAAGATCATGGAAACCTAGAATATCACATAAAGTTTCGGAATCGTGGAAACAGTAGCACCCAAATCACACAAAGCAAAACACTCATGATCTTTAATTCTAATCTTTATAGTAGGTTCCCACTCATCATTAAGTTTTCTAGGTATAGAAACTTCCAAATTAAGTTTTTCATCATAAGATTGCATCAAGGCATCAACGATATGTTTGGTAAAAGTTTTATTTTGACTATAAGCATGAGGAGAATTAACAACGGATTGCATCAAGGAAATACAACCTTCTAAAGAACAATTATCATAATCAAATTCCTTGAAATCCAAAATATTGGGTTCAATGCTATTTAAAGTCATGACCTATCCAATCCCACTTTTACCAAATTTAGCATCAAGATCTAAAAACTCCGAATTTTTGGGACGCCTTCTAGGTAAAGTTGACTCATCATCAGTCCCATAATTATCAAGATTCATATTGCAAAACAAAGATCTAATAGGAGACGCATCAATAACTTTAAGATCCTCATGATTATTTTCATCAAATTTTCTGGTTTGGCGGCCATCTTATTGACTAAGGTGGCTTGCTTATCAGAAATTTTGGCTATAGCATCTTCAAGCCGGGCATTTTGAGAGTTCACGCCATAAAATTCTTTATTCATATCATCAAGCTCTTTGTTCATAAACCCCAAAAAACCTTTTTGTTCCTTAAGCTCTTTTCTGAAGAAATTATTATGCTCAAATTGCAAATTCTTAAAGCTTCTAATATTTGATTCAATCTCTTCCAACCTTCTAAGAAGGTGGTCAAAACCCTTAGGCAAAGCCATAAGGACAAATATGCACACAAGCAAATAGAAAAAAGGAAAGAGGAAGAGAGGAGGAGATTGGGAAAGAGAGGGCAAATAAAACAGCAAGGGTGAAGTGAGGGAAAGGAAAACGAGAGGCAAATGGCAAATAATGTAAATGCGAGGGAAATGAGTTTGTGATGGGTACTTGATATGTCTTGACTTGAGCGAAGACCTCCCCGGCAATGGCGCCAAAAATCCTTCTTGCTACGTCTTGAGCTTGCGTTGGTTTTCGTTGAAGAGGAAAGGGTGATGCATCAATAGTAGCGTAAGTATTTCCCTCAGTTTTGAGAACCAAGGTATCAATCTAGTAGGAGGCTCCTCAAAAGTCCCACGCATCTACACAAACAAACAAAGAACTCGCAACCAACACAATAAAGGGGTTGTCAATCCCTTCACGGCCACTTGCGAAAGTGAGATCTAAAAGAGATAGTATGATAGTTTATTTTTGGTATTTTATAATATAGATGCAAAAAGTAAAGATGCAAATAAAAGTAGATTGGAAGCAAATATGATAAGAGATAGACCCGGGGGCCATATGTTTCACTAGTGGCTTCTCTCAAGACAGCATAAGTATTACAGTGGGTGAACAAATTATTGTCGAGCAATTGATAGAGAAGCGAATAGTTATGAGATTATCTAGGCATGATCATGTATATAGGCATCACGTTCGCAACAAGTAGACCGACTCCTGCCTGCATCTACTACTATTACTCCACACATCGACCGACTCCTGCCTGTATCTAGAGTATTAAGTTCATAAGAACAGAGTAACGCATTAAGCAAGATGACATGAAGTAGAGGGATAAACTCATGCAATATGATATAAACCCCATCTTTTTATCCTCGATGGCAACAATACAATATGTGCCTTGCAACCCTTTCTGACACTGGGTAAGGACACCGCAAGATTGAACCCAAAGCTAAGCACTTCTCCCATGGCAAGAAAGATCAATCTAGTAGGCCAAACCAAACTGATAATTCGAAGAGACTTGCAAAGATAACTCAATCATACATAAAACAATTCAGAGGAGATTCAAATATTTCTCATAGATAAACTTGATCATAAACCCACAATTCATCGGATCTCGACAAACACACCGCAAAAAGAGTTTACATCGAATAGATCTCCACAAGAGAGGGGGAGAACATTGTATTGAGATCCAAAAAGAGAGAAGAAGCCATCTAGCTAATAACTATGGACCTGAAGGTCTGTGGTAAACTACTCACAACTCATTGGAGGGGCTATGGTGTTGATATTTTCGGGGTACGTGGGCTTATATAGGAGGAAGAAGTACGTCGGTGGCCGCCCGAGGGGCCCACGAGACAGGGGCGCGCCCTATAGGGGGGGCCCTCCTATCTCATGGCTGCCTCGGCTGCTTCTTGACTTGCACTCCAAGTCCTCTGGATCACGTTCGTTCCAAAAATCACACTCCCGAAGGTTTCATTCCGTTTGGACTCCATTTGATATTCCTTTTCTTCGAAATACTGAAATAGGCAAAAAAACAGCAATACGGGCTGGGCCTCCGGTTAGTAGGTTAGTCCCAAAAATGATATAAATGTGTAAAATAAAGCCCATAAACATCCAAAAGGGGTAATATAATAGCATGGAACAATCAAAAATTATAGATATGTTGGAGACGTATCAACAACGACATTGTTTCTCTGTTCCGACCCAGCCATGTACACGAGCCCTGGCCATATGTATGCGCGAGTAGGCGTTCGAGACCCTGCCCGTATGTACATACGAGGCCGTAGTTTCTTTCTTGCACACTGGCCGCTATACGTACGTGCACATGTTACATGCGCGCCTCTACTACGACACGTGTGTGCCTTTACATCAACCAGTATGTATGTACATGTTCGCGACCAGAATGACAACGCTACGTACGCTTTGACCAGGTGGGTCCCGACTGTGAGGCACTTCCTTGCGTGCGAAGATGTAGATGGTGGGTCCCAATAGTCAGGGGAGTGAATCGTTTTTTTGCCCGGACACAGTTCCTTGCGTGCGAAGATGTAGCTGGTGGGTCCCAGCAGTCAGGGGGGAAACGTTTTTTCACGAAATACGGTGGCCCATCCGGTGGGTCCCTGCTGTCAGGTGGAGGAATAATTATTTTGCGCGTAATAAGGAGGCACATCCTTGCGGCCGCTGTGGACCCAGTTGTCAGCCTCTCCACGTACAGTACTCTTCCGATGGAAGTCGTTCCTTGACCACGTTGACCACGCCTCTCTGAGAGAACCAGGGCGGTGGACGATGGTGAGACCTAGGAAGTGTACGACGCAGAGCCGAGGAAGACGCGGCAATGGAAGCCCGCGTAGATAGGAGTACGAGGGTTCACTGGTTCGGCTATGGTGTGAGGCTGCCATCACTGCAGGGCTTGGCCAGCGATGGGAATAGTAGGGGGCAGTGAGGCCTCCACAACAGCACAGTCGGCCACGGGTGGCAGGAGCATGCAACCCGACCGGCGCTGCTTTGGGCGGCTGGAGCAAGAAGACCAGAGGTTGAAGAAGCACTACGGCCGTTGGATGGACATCGTACGGTACTGGAGCTAGAATCATTCATATTGACTAAGTTGACAAAGCCCTCCATCCCCATCAACTTAGTAGGCCCACAAGTCAGCCTCCGACCAAGGTGGGTACCAGCAAGCAGGGGGAGTATTCATTTTTTTGTCCGTAATAAGGAGGCACTTCCGGTGGGTCCGAGCTGACAGCGGGGGGAACATTTTTTCGCGAAATACGGTGACCCGTCCGGTGGGTCCCAGCAGTCAGGGGGGAACGTTTTTTTCGTGAAATACGGTGGCCTGTCGGGTGGGTCCCTGCTGTCAGGTGGAGTAACAATTATTTTCCGCATAATAAGGAGGCACTTCCTTGCGGTTGCCTTGGACCAAGCTATCAGCGTCTCCACGTATAGTACTCTTCCGATGGAAGTCGGTCATTGACCACATTTGTAACGCCCCGAGACCGACGCTCCAGAAGACTTCTAGCTATTTTGAGTTTCGCCGTGCGATGTATTTGTTTGTTGCATTCTTCATGTCATCTCTTGCATTGCATCATGTCATCATGCCATCATATCATTAATTTTATAACTCTTTTAAATAAATTGTATGGATTTTTCAATCCATTTAAATCAAGGGAATTCACTTGTGATTTCTCTTTATAACATATTAAAGCCTCTCAATATTATTAGGGAGCTATAATAAAATTGTTCCATTGATTTGGAATTAACCATAACCCACTTGCAAAATAACCCATCTCTCTTCCTCCCCTCGATCCTGCGATTCCCCTCCTCTCCTCGCGTTGCCTCTCCACCGCACCACCACCCCACGCCTCCACCTCCTCGCGCTGGCCGCCCGCAGCTCGCCGCGCCCAAGCTCCTCCGCCCGCGCTGCCGTTTGCCCGTTCACGGCCGGATCCCGCCAGCAGAGCCCCGTTCCCACCTCCGGCGCGCCAAGCTTGCCGCCTCTGCCTCCTGTAGTCTCCGCTCGATCGGGAGAGGAGCTCCCGATCCTTGCGCCGCTCGTCCCCATCGTTTGGGCCGGAGCTCGCCGAGGCGCTAGCACCGGTCGCTGTCGTCCTCACCCTGCTGCAGCTGCTCTGTTGCCGCCCTGCATGTCGCCCGCTCACCCTTCGCTCGAGAGCCTCCCCATCCTGCTGCTTCATCTTGCCGGGCCCTGTGCCACCTCGTCCCCGTCGCTCTTGAGCCCGTAGCCGCCGGCGACCACCTCCTCTGCTCGCGAGTCCCCGCTTCGCAGCTGCGCCTCCCTTGGCCTCGCCGCCTCGCTGTAGTGTTCTTCCTCGAGCCACCCTTCATGGTTCCTCTTTCCTGTCGATTGCCAAGTACCACCGCACCGAGTCTTTTGCCTTGCTTCGTTTTGGTTTGAAGACTGAGACGGGACCGCCAAGATGCACCCTGGTTTCGCCAAGACCCTGTGTTGGGCCCTGTGTACAACTACTATTTCCTGCCTAGAACGACTACCGTCGCCGTGTACCACTACCGTCGACCCCGGAGACATCAGATGCGTCAAGTCCCTCTTTGAGACGTGTACCACTACTTCCACTACTTCCACTACCGTCGCCCCAAAGATGTTGGATTCGTCAAGTGCCTCTTCGAAACGAACGTGAACGACTACTTCCCTCGACGATTTTGAACCGCCCTGAAATGCACGCTTCGAAGGTATAACGACAAGACGACCGCGATGAGATGCCCTTGCATGTATGAGATGTACGATATGTTTGCACCGTGCCCATTTGTTTCATGCACGTTCCTCCTTGTTTGCCATGCCATCGACCCATGGGAACCCGGTAGCCGGGATCACCCCACCATCTTGCATGACACGCTCACGCCCACTTCTTTTGCACCGGTATCTCCGTGAGTTACCGGAACCGATATGTAGTTGTGACATCATTTTCGGATTCGTTGCCGTGGCACCCGTTTCGTTCCGCCATGGTGACCAAATGCTCCTTATCATCTTCATGTAAACTTTTCATAAAAGTTGCACAAAACTCGCATATGTCATCCGCATCATGACAACAACTTTTAAATGCTTAAAATTGATGTTTGCGTTAAATTGCTAAATGACATATGGGGATTTTCTGGAATTGTCTTTGTTGTTTCCGGCCTCACTTAAACTTGCCTAGATAGTTAGTTCAATTATGCTTCACCTCTTGCCATGTTTAACAACATTTAATATTGTTGGGTAGCCTAAACGAGAGAGAACTAAATAATTGATGTGGTGTTTCGTCAATATGCAACTCGTTGCATATTGAGCTCCACTTAATTTGTAGTATTGTTTGTTGCACTTTGCCATGCCATGCCTCTTTAAACTGGACATGCATCATACTTGATTGTGCATCATGCCATGACTATGCTTGTGTGTTTACCATGTTGTTTGCTTCTTTCCGGTTTGCTTCTCTCGTTAGCTTCGGTTTCGTTCCGGAGTTGTGAGGATTCGTTCGACTACGTCCATTTGTCTTCTTCTTGGACTCGTTCTTCTTCCTTGCGGGATTTCAGGCAAGATGACCATTACCCTCGATATCACTTCTATCTTTGCTTGCTAGTTGCTTCGTTCTATCGCTATGCTGCGCTACCTATCACTTGTTTACCATGCCTCCCATATTGCCATGTCAGCCTCTAACCTTTTCACCCTTCCTAGCAAACGTTGTTTGGCTATGTTACCGCTTTGGCTCAGCCCCTCTTATAGCGTTGTTAGTTGCAGGTGAAGTTGAAGATTGCTCCATGATGGACAGGATTATTTTGGGATATCACAACATCTCTTATTTAATTAATGCATCTTTATACATGGTAAAGGGTGGAAGACTCGGCCTTACGCCTGGTGTTTTGTTCCACTCTTGCCGCCCTAGTTTCCGTCATACGGGTGTTAAGTTCCTTAATTTTGCGTTCCTTACACGGTTGGGTGATTTATGGGACCCCCTTGACAGTTCGCTTTGAATAAAACTCCTCCAGCAAGGCCCAACATTGGTTTTACCATTTGCCTACCTAAGCCTTTTTCCCTTGGGTTCTGCAGGCTCAAGGGTCATCTTTATTTTACCCCCCCCCCCGGGCCAGTGCTCCTCCGAGTGTTGGTCCGAACTAGAGCCACTTGCAGTGCCACCTCGGGGAAACTTGAGGTCTGGTTTTAGTTGTACGTAGTGTTCATCCGGTGTGCCCTGACAATGAGATATGTGCAGCTCCTATCGGGATTTGTCGGCACATCGGGCGGCTTTGCTGGTCTTGTTTTACCATTGTCGAAATGTCTTGTAAACCGAGATTCCGAGTCTGATCGGGTCTTCCTGGGAGAAGGAATATCCTTCATTGACCGTGAGAGCTTGTGATGGGCTAAGTTGGGACACCCCTGCAGGGTATAATCTTTTGAAAGCCGTGCCCACGGTTATGCGGCAGATGGGAATTTGTTAATGTCCGGTTGTAGAGAATTTGACACCAGATCCAAATTAAAATGCATCAACCGCGTGTGTAGCCGTGATGGTCTCTTTTCGGCGGAGTCTGGGAAGTGAACACAATTTTGGGTTATGTTTGACGTAAGTAGGAGTTCAGGATCACTTCTTGATCATTGCTAGCTTCACGACCGTTCCGTTTGCTCTCTTCTCGCTCTTATTTGCATATGTCAGCCACCTTATTTGCTTAGTGCTTGCTGCAACTCCACCTCATTACCACTTCCTATCCATAAGCTTAAATAGTCTTGATCTCATGGGTTTTGAGATTGCTGAGTCCTCGTGACTCACCAGATACTACCAATAGTTGCAGGTGCCGATGATACTAGTGCAGGTGATGCAACCGAGCTCAGATGGGAGCTCAACGAAGATCTTGGTCGTTGCTATGTTTCGTTTCATGTTGATCAGTAGTGGAGCCCAGTTGGGACGATCGGGGATCTAGCAGTTGGGTTATCTTCTTTTCTTTTGGCTTCGTCCGTAGTCGGACTATGTGTGTACTCTGAATGATGTATGATTTATTTGTTCATTGTGTGAAGTGGCGATTGTAAGCCAACTCTTTATCCCATTCTTGTTCATTACATGGGATTGTGTGAAGATGACCCTTCTTGTGACAAAACCACCATGCGATTATGCCTCTAAGTCGTGCTTCGACACGTGGGAGATATAGCCGCATCGTGGGTGTTACAACATTGACCATGCCGCGCTGAGAGCACCACGGCGGTGGACGATGACGAGGCCTAGTAAGGGGACGACGCGGAGCCGGGGGACGCGGTAGTGGATGCCCACGCGGAGAGGAGTATGAGGGTTCACTGGTTCGGCTGCGGTGTGAGGCCGTCGTCGCCGCAGAATAACGGGAGATGTGGGTGAGTGGAGGGATGGCCTGACCAGCGGTGGGAGTAGTATGGGGGCGGTGAGGCCTCCGCGGTAGCACAGCCGGCCATGGGAGGCAGGAGCAGGCGGCACGACTGGCGCTGCTTTGGGCGGCTGGAGCAAGAAGACCAGAGGTTGAAGTAGCACTACGGCCGTTGGATGGACATCGTACGGTCACTGGAGCTAGAATCATGCATATTTACTAAGTTGACAAAGCCCTCCATCCCCATCAACTTAGTGAGCCCAGTATACTGGGTCCTAGCTAGCAGGGGGAGTATTCATTTTTTGTGCGCAATAAGGAGGCACTTCCTTGCGTGCGAAGATATAGCTGGTGGGTCCGAGCTGTTAGCAGCGGTAACGTTTTTTTCATGAAGTACAGAGGCCCTTTCGATGGGTCCCAGATGTCAGGTGGAGGAATCATTGTTTTGCGCGTAATAAGGAGGCATTTCCTTGCGTGTGGCCGTGGACCCAGCTCTCAGTCTCTCCACGTACAGTCCACTTCAGATGCATGTCGGTCGTTGACCGCGTTGACCACGCTGCGCCGAGAGCACCAGGGCGGTGGACGACGACGAGGCCTAGGATGGGAATGACAAGGAGCCAGGGAAGACTCGGCAGTTGTTTCCCACGTGGAGGGGAGTACAACTGTATGAGGGTTTACTGGTTCCTCTGCCGTCGCCGGAGAATAACAGCATGTGTGGGTGAGTAGAGGGATGGCTAGGCCAACGATAGGAGTACGATGGGGCCGAGAGGCCTGCGCGGCAGCAAAGCCGACCGCGGGGAGGCGGGAACAGGCAGTCTCGCTGGCGCTTCTTTGAGCGGCTGGAGCAGGAAGAGCAAAGATTGAAGAAGCACAACGGCCGTTGGATGGACATCCAACAGTCACTGCTTGTGCATCAACCTTTTTTTAGGAAAGCCTCAAATCTGTGGAAAACAACATACAACCCATCTGCCATTATTTCTAATAATTTATAGCCCATTCGCTAATTCTTAAGATTTTTTTTGGAGGCCGTATTCTGTTTGTTAGCATTACAACCCATATTGTGGCCACGGTTAAAAAAATAAACAAAATTTTGCATATTTCGGTGCGGTCCGAACTGTTTTTAATTCCGAAATTTCGAGTCACATTCAAACTGATTTTTAGAAATAAATGTATATCAATATAAAATCCAATAAATTGTCCACGCATAAAAATCAATGCAATTTAAAATCTCGAAATGAAAAAAAAGAAATTTGAAACTAATTGTTGGTTTGATGTGTTTTAAAAATGTACAATCCATTTCTCACTACTGATAGGCCATTTTCTCGGCCAGCCGAATGAAGCTCTCCTCGTCTTGAAAGATTTGTAGCCCAACATGCCTGACAAAGCGACTTACTTGACAAATCACAAAAAAACTGGGCTAGCCATTTTCAGAAAGAAAAAACTACTGGGCTAGTCTGTGGTAAACATAAAAGAAAATGCTGTCTAGACAGCCCAGAGTGCCCCGCACAGCCCAGTTGACACCCTGCTTCCATCTCAAAAACAAATTAGATAAATGCCACTCCAATTATGGGGATTCATAAAAATGCCACTGCAATTTCTAAACTTTGAAAAATGCCACTTCAATTTTTGCAAACTTTGAAAAACGCCACTCCAGACTTCGAAAAATGCCACAGGAAATGGCATGAAATGGCATTTTTCAAAGTTTGGAAATTGCAGTGGCATTTCTCAGAAACACCAAATTTGGAGTGGCATTTATCAAATTAACCCAAAACAAAAATAACTGGGCGAGCTGTTGGGTCCATGGTGTCAGCCGCTCGTTGTGCAATTCTCTCGTTTATTGACTACGTTGACAATGGCATGGGATCCCGATATCAGAAATCCATTAGGAGGAGCCATTTTTTCATTGGCTTGAAATAAGGAGGCACTTGCTTGCGTACTGCCATGAGCTTGGTGGGTCCTAGCTGTCATCCTCTCCACGTATAATCATCTCCTGATTGTGTACGCGTCAACTTGGTAGGCCCACAATCAGCCTCTAAACCCGTGGAGGACAAATACAACCCATTTAAAAAAATAACAACCCATTCCATATGTTCAAATGGAAAGTTCAACATTCAGAGCAAAGTAACAGGTCTGATCCACATATAGAGTACTGAACTTCCATGTTGACAACCATCCTAGCCAAGTTAACTATCTACTCCCACTAATACTCTAGTAGCATACAAGTACTAACTTACTCTTAGCTAATTAGACGATGTCGACCGCCATCTGTGGTACACGCTAAACGCCAGCACCAGCGTCCTCCGCCCCGCCTCGGACTTTCCAGAGGTGCGATAGGGCGCTTTGCTCGCGCGCGTTGGCCCTTTCCATGCCGCCGTGGTCCACCGAAGCTTCGACTTCTAAGCAGGAAACCCACTTGACGAGCTGGTAGTAAAAATCGGCGTCGCGAACGCATGCGTACCCGACAGCCTACATGGCTATTTGTCGGGCGCCGGCCTCCACGTAGTCGGCCCAGTTGCGGGCGCTCTGCTCGCGACTCAGAGCGTCGGTGCGCTGCTGCTCCATGTCCCGCTGGCGGCACAAATCGGTGATACGCTGCTCCTCCGCCAGGCGGTCGCGCTCCAACAAGTCCTCGATCTCCGCATTGCCATCTAAAAACCGATAAAATGCCTCCTCCCTCCGTCTGACTTCCGGTGAAAAACCGAACACTAGTTCCGGCGGTGACCGCCTCCGGCCTCGCCTATCATGGACGGCCGGGGGCATGGCGGACGTGGCAAGAGCGAGGATAAGTGGCGAGCGACGTCGTGCCGGTGGGGGCTTTTGAGGATATGGTGAGTTGGGTCACGGTGCCACCTGAGAAGGCCGGAAACAGTACTTATAGGCGGAAGGTAGAGCGACGGTCATCGAAATTCAATGCATCAGTAGGCATGGCTTAGCGCGCCAGCTTGCCGTGGAAAACTAGAGAAATTGAAATTATGACTGTGCCATCCCATCCCGTCCATACTGGGTCACACGCCGGCATGCATAATGGTCAAATGAGTGCACTCGAATCATCTCCCTCCTTGTCAATAATGATTCCACAGATTTAAAAGGCCCGCAACAATTAAAGCGCATATTTTTTTGCATCAGTTAGCTGCCTTAATTACGGCCGGCTGCATGCAGGCATTCAGAACCGCTCGTAGCCAGTACGCGGAGCAGCATGCAACGAGTCGTAGCCGAGGGCACGCATGCAACCACTTAAATCACTGGAATTAATAAGGCTTAAACTTTTGCATGCAGTTAATTATTGCCATGCCTTGATCTTGCTGCTTTGCTCAAGGGACTAATAACCCGGATGGAGGGAGTACCTTGGTTGGTGAGATTTTTGAATTAAGCCCTGCAAACCGGAAAGGAGGTACTAGTATGTGTGTGATCTGCTATTTATTCATGTAGGATCGAGTAGGTCGTTTCTTGAATTGAGCCCTGCAAACCGGAAAGGAGGTAGTACGTGCGTGCTCTGCTATTTATCCATGTAGGATCGAGTAGGTCGGATAGTGTACATGTAGTATCGAGTAGGTCTGATGGTGTACGTGTACGATCGCATTAGTTGATGAATGTTAGCTGGGAGATAAGGCATTTGCGAACGTTTTTGCTGGCAGTTTCTTCAGATTCGCATGGCATTTTCTTCAGAGCAGCTTGTCAGTTTCTTCAGAGGTAGGCATTTTTATTCAAAAAACTGCCACTTTGGATCTTGCGTTGCAACTAAAACTGCCAGGAGCGCATTAGTAGGCTAGCTAGTGATCGATCAGTAACTTGTAAACACTGAGCGAACAGAAATAATGAACTGTTAATGCATCTCAATGATTCAGAGATCATATACAAATATGTAGCACCAAAAGCAAAGATCAGCCACTTCAGATCTTGCATCGCAACTAAAAGCAACTAGTATGATTCCCATACATAAGATCAACATGTTAATGCATCTCAATGATTCACAGATCCTATACAAATGTGTAGCTCCAAAAGCAAAGATATAGAAAAAACATATGTTCTTCCTACTAACATGGATGCTTCTCTTGGCCAACATTCAGTACAGACTGAAAGACAAATTTGTTTGTGAAGTCTACAGTTCCTCTTGCAAACGTAAATGGTTTCACCAACAGCTGGAACCATGAGAATGAACCACACATAATGGAGGAACATCCAATGCAATATGATTTTGTCTTCTCTAGATCACACGGCGAACTATTTTCGGAATACGAACTTTAACTTAGGCAAAATGATGCCCATTGTATAATCAGACCAAAGCAATGAAGCACCTAGTGTTGGCCAATAAACAGTACGGTACTACTTTTCTGCAGTCCATGAAGTGACTATCCAATCTTTCTGTGTCTATTTTCAAATGGCACTGCATGCAGTGACTATACTATTCTCTTGTGCAGTTCAACCAAAATTGTGGCCACTTTGTTTGTTTGCCAAATAGCAACGGGCAGACATCTCTGTCTGCACAAATATCAAGCAGCTAGTAAACATATACCCCACCTTGTATTTTTGGTTTAAACATGTCTCTTCCGCTTAGCATTTGTCATGTTTTGCACTGGAGAATTTGATACAGTCATGTTTTGCCCTGGACAATTTCAAACTGAATTGATTTGCTAGTTCAGAGCAGAAATATAGCGCCTATTCTTCATCAGACCAAGGATATCCATGTCCACAGTGATGGAAGAGGTGAAACCGATACAACCGAAATTGAGTCCAATCATTGAATCCTGTCCTGCACCTCCAATGTAGGGCCACCTTGCCACTAAATTCACATACAAACCACTAGTATTACTATCTAATGACAGTACAAAAAGAGTAGCAAGATAGTAGCAAACCATGTACCTTCATAATGAACAGCTCATAGTGCCACCAATTGGAAGGTTTGGAAGAAAACATGCTCCTAATGTTGAACCAGTTGGACTTTTTGTGCAGTTCCACTAAAATCGAGCATCCCAGTTTGCATAGATATTGAAAGTGTGATTACTGTAAAAATGACACTAGTTGAAGCATAGACTTACAAATATAAGCATTCCAATTTCTTAATTGGAAAAAGTAGCAAGACTGTTTCTAACCACCTGTTTGAAGGAATAAATAAGCCAACATCAGGCAATGTCAGAAAGGCATATATAGTTCTTTCTGAAAGAATGGTCGACTCTTGACTTTTCCTCTTCTTTTAAGCATATTTTGTGTAGTTCAACTAAAATAAAATGCCATCACCGCTTTGACAATTCAGTGACACTGTACAAAAGGAAATGACTTAACATTACATCATGATGTTAGGTATGTAGTCGACATGCATTAGAGACAAACATATAGACCTCCTCCGATAACATAATGAACATTAATTTTAACAAAGGTGTGAATAGCTTTACCGGGATAATTTGAGTGAACTCTACACCCTTTGTTCCTTAATATAAGACGTTTCGCGGTTCAATTTAAAGTACCCAAATGTCTAGTATTTAGAAAAACAGGTAGTAGTTTTCTTGAGCACATATCTGGGAAAGCTTGCCACACTTTATTTATGTCCATACGGTAATGCAACACCATTCGAATACTACAAATATACACTAATCCAGTGGCTAGTGCAACAGTAGAGTAGTTATCTTATTATAGGGTACAGTACAATGGTTTTACTGAACATATTTCAATAAACTCTAGCACTGGAAGATTTCTATAAGAATTAACAATACAAAATGTAAAGGTAACAAGTTTCAGCATTGGTATACTAGCTGTGCATGAGCATTACCAAATACAAAAGTCTGAAGGTAACTAGTATTATTAACTAATGAC
>NC_041385.1:441251152-441283735 GCF_002162155.2 Triticum dicoccoides
GGGGGGGGACCTTAAAAATTGCTATCCCAATCTTGATAATCGATCAAACATAAAAACTTGATCGAACGAATCAAGAGAACAGCCAGAGGAGGAGGTGCCCACTCTTGACCTTTCCTCTTCTCTTCATAATTTTTTGTGTAGTTTAACCAAAATAAAATGACATCAGTGCCTTGGCATTTTGGTGACACTGTACAAAAAAATTAACTTATCTCATGAAAGTGAGGTATGTAATCTATAAGCATTAACAGTGCAAACATCTGAAGGTAGTAACAAGTTTCATCATTGGTATACTGGCTGTGCAACAACATTAGAATGCCTTAGCTGAAAATCTTTAATACATCCACAATCAACAGCTAACCCTGAAATAATCCAATGACATTAAATGGCATTGCTTAAATTTATCGGTGGCATTAGACTGAGTCCGGCATTAGTTAAATGTGGCATCACTTTAATAGTAGCATTGCTTGACTTGACTGCTGGCGTTATACTAACAACAAAAATGTGGCAATAAGAGCATGGGAGGCCCATTCAGACAGTGGGCGCACCAGTATGATGTATCTCCACAGACGCATAGAGTGGTGAGGGAGGTATGGTTGCCTAGAGCAACAAAAATCCAGGCAGCATATGTGGATTACGTCCCATTTTTGTTCTCTTTAGCCACCTTTTTCCTATGTGAGGACAACAAACCAATTGACCTAGTCATTCTCTATTGCGTTGTCATGCCTTTCTACCCTTCATCAACCAAGAGACACGAGACTTGTTCCTTAGCTACTGATTTCCCCTTTTCAATCTAGATGTGGGTTTGATGCCTACTCTCTTGGACAGTACAGTCTCCCTTCCTTTCCTTATTCAACCCAAAGATGGATTAGTCTATATGAAGTAGGGTTCCCTTTATTAGTGCAAATTAAGGTTTTCGTCTGCGTGACCAGCAGAGCAGAGGATAGCAAAGTGGGAAGATGGTGGAGTGGAAAAAGATCCACATGCAGCGACATGGCAGATGGGGCAATAGAACAAGGGTATGGTTCGAAAAGAGGTAGCATACCCGAGGGTTGGTGGGAAGTGGCTTCGCTCGTGGTCGTCGTCCTCCGCACACACTATGGCAGCGATCTTGGGGACGGAAGCCATCCCGCGTGGGCGCTAGGTCGGAGAGGACGACCTTGTCGTCAGTGCGTGACCTTGCTCGCCGACGACGAGTGTGTCAATGTTGCACGTCCTTTTCGTCCCCAGCGGATTTGTGACTACCGGTGAGGAGGGAGAGAGAGGTCGTCTTTTTTAGATCTGGAGAGAGGGTGGTAGTGTGAGAAGCAAGTGGGCAGCTGTCGGTGTCAAAACCGGCGGATCTAGGGTAGGGGGTCCCGTACTGTGCGTCTAGGCAGATGGTAACAGGAGACAAGGGACACGATGTTTTACCCAGGTTCGGGCCCTCTTGATGGAGGTAAAACCCTACGTCCTGCTTGATTGATATTGATGATGTGGGTATTACAAGAGTAGATCTACCACGAGATCAAGGAGGCTAAACCCTAGAAGCTAGCCTATGGTATGATTGTTGTTCGTCCTACGGACTAAAGCCATCTGGTTTATATAGACACCGGAGAGGGCTAGGGTTACACAGAGTCGGTTACAATGGTAGGAGATCTACATATCCGTATCGCCAAGCTTGTCTTCCACGCCAAGGAAAGTCCCATACGGACATGGGACGAAGTCTTCAATCTTGTATCTTCATAGTCTTGGAGTCCGGCCGATGATGATAGTTCAGCTATCCGGACACCCCCTAGTCCAGGACTCCCTCAGTAGCCCCTGAACCAGGCTTCAATGACGATGAGTCCGGCGCGCATGTTGTCTTCGGCATTGCAAGGCGGGTTCCTTCTCCAAATAATTTATAGAAGATTGTGAACACCAGGATAGTGTCCAGCTCTGCAAAATAAATTCCACATACCACCGTAGAGAGAATAATATTTACACAATTCAATCTGCTGACGTATTTCGTGGCGTGACGTCACACCACTACCAAGCCTTTACTCGAATCGTTTTTATTATACCACCTCGGCGTGTTTAGCGAGGCGGTTTCCTTGGCACGTCTTGTCGAAGCAGAGATCGTGTTCCCCTTATTTCGGGATTCCCATCAATACGGATGTGGGTAACCCAACCGCGCCCGTTGCCACGCCTCCTCCATCGAAGGCAGGTTCCAATCGGTCATGGGGACGGCTCTTGGTATTCTCCCTCTTTATAGTGAGACCAAGGCTCGTTCTTTTTCTTCAATCCTCAATCGAATCCGCCCCTCGCCCCGAGTTCCAACACCCAGGGTTCCAGATTCGGATACTTTTGATCTTCGACAATGTCCGGCTCCGACCTACGAGGCCGGTGGATGCCCTCCTCCATCACGGAAGAGGACGTGCTAAAGCTGAGAGACGCCAGGTACTTAACCTACGAGATTTCGCATAGGTTGCCTGCCCGAGGGCAAGTTATTCCTACTCCCGAGCCCGACGAGAGCGTCGTGTTCGTGTCTCACCTCCGTCGGGGTTTAGGCTTCCCAATGGATTCCTTCGTGAGGGGCTCATGTTTTACTATGGGCTGGAATTCCATGACTTGGCTCCGGAGTCCATCCTCCACATCTCATCATTCATTGTCGTCTGCGAAGCCTTCCTCCGCACTACCCCTCACTTCGGCTTGTGGCTCAAAACCTTCAACGTAGAGCCGAAGATGATTGAGGGGCGTCAGGCAGAGTGCGACGGGGCGGTTGTAAGCAAGAGGGCTGATGCTCCATGGCCCGAGGGCTCTTTTCAAGAGGAGCTCGGCTTATGGCAACAAGAGTGGTTCTATATCACCGCTCCCAGGGGCAGCAGGCAGAGGCCACCGCCCGTCTTTCGCCCGGGCCCCCCACAACGGCTGACATCATGGGTCAACAAGGGGCTTGACTGGGGGCCGTCCAAAGACGTACCCCTGTTGCAGGACCGGATTCGAGGCCTCCAAGAAAGGGAGATCAATCTGGTCGTAGTGGCGCAGGTTATGCTGATTCGGCGCCTTCTGCCATGCAAACATCGCCCCCTCCGCCTGTGGGAATTTAATTCGGAGGAGCCACGAGCTCTCCAACACTTCATGGGTTTGACACCTGTGGAGATGTACAAACTGTTCTTTGGACAGCAAGAGATGCGTCCGGACTTGACCGAGGATGCTGGCCTAAGCTGCAATTGCCTGGATACTCAAGTAAGTAGCCCTGTGTCCGGACATATTGTCCATTTATTTATCATGGGTTTTGCCTTTTAACCAGCTATCCCTTGGACAGGAGTGGATAGCGCAAGCAAAACTGATACGGTGTCCGGCCCCCTTCCCTGAGATCACGCCGGATCCCGTGTTAATCAAAATGTTGGAGGTTGCACCTTCGGAGGAGGGCGAAGGGGGGCATAGGGAAACTACCACCTCTGCCAATGAGGCTTTTAGCAAGGGGGGAATCGAGAATCCCTCCTTCCAGGGGGAGAAGAGGACCGCTTCCGAAGACCCGGAGGCCAAGGCCTCAAAGCGGGGAAAGAAATCCGCAGCGGAAGGTCCTGTGCAGGGGAGAGCCCCGGCCGCACAGTCTCCCCAGAGGAATCAGCCCTCCAGCGAGCCGTAAGTAAAAAAGGGGGAATTTTGTAATAGGGGACACCCCTACTTTATTTCTAAGGGTAACCGATGTTTTCACCTTGTAGTTCGGATCTCAGCCCATCTCAGCAGAGCTCATCTTCGGGGGACCTTCTTCCGGAGATGATGGAGAGCGAAATGCCTCCATCTGCCGCCCCGTCGGGCGGGGCGGACGACCCTGAGGTGTTGTCACGGAGGGTCTCCCCGAGTCCGGTGGGGCCGGGGAGTTCGGCACCCACTGGAGTACAGCCGGTGGAGCTGCAGGATTTGCTCAAGAGGGCGTCTATCTCAGAAGATCACCGCACATTAATGAGTATGGTGATTGAAAGGATCTCATCCGTCGAGAGCTGGTTGTATGAGGCCGTCGGAAGTTTGCTGACGGGTTTTGAGGTACGCAAAAAATGACATACCTTTTGACAATTTTGCACATGGAGTGCACCCTGTATAGATAGTAGCCCCTGAGACTTGGTATGCTGTCGAAAGCAACAGCATGCCGAGGATCATAATCTCAGTTATAGGATGTCGCCTTTCCTATGCAGGTGGTGGAACGTTTGGTGGCCAGCCGGACTGATGGGGTTGCCGAGCTGAAGCGGCAACTCGACATTGCGGATGCGGACATCGCGCTAGTCAATAAACGACTTAACGAGTCACAGGGTAGGTGGTTACTCCATGGTCACCTAGTAAGGGAGCTGATGCCCGTTCCTTACAATTTGTATGCTTGATGCAGATGGTGCCACTGCTGTGGAAGACCTTCGAGCAGAGCTTGCTCGAGCCAGGGAGCAAGCCAGGAAAAGTGATGCGGCTGCCTCGAAGGCAGCGGAAGAGCTAAAAGCCGAAAAGGCTGCTCACTGCCGAAGCAAGGAGGAGATGGCCGGAATGGCCGTGAAATTAAAAGATGCTACCGACCGCTATGAGGTTCTTAAAAGAGAACGCCGAGCAGGGCAAGAGGACCTGAAGAAGGCCGCCACCGAAGCCAAGGATGCCCGTAGTGCGATGCGGGCTATGAAGGAAGAACTACGTCAGGCCGGAGATATTGCGGCTGGAAAGCCCTTTCTGCTGCGTAGGAAGTTCACGGATCCGAAGTATGCTCAGTTGGGCCAATTGTATGGTGCGGAGGATCCTTATCTGGATTTGGCAGCGAGTGCGGCGGACGCAGTTGTGCACTTCCGAAGCCAGAAGGATCACGAAATGGAAGAGCTTTTCTGGTCTCAATTCCATAGTCCGGAGCGTCCACTTCCGTTGACTGATCGGCTGGCTGAGTGGGCTGAGCTGAATAGATTGTCCGGACTTGCCCTGACGGATGTGGTCGCTCATCTGTGGCCGGAAAGGCCCAAGCCTGAGAGTTATTTTTGCTTGTTGCAGCGATTCCTTGGGGCGGTGCCGCATATCGAGGCGATGAAGCGGTCGGCATGCATAGAAGGTGCACGGATGGCTCTCGCCTGTGTTAAGACATACTGGGCGGAGATGGACGCCACCGCTGTTGCATCCCGAGGTTCGGACAAAGGCCGATCACCCGCCGAGCACTATTTTGAGGAAGTCCTGCAGGGCGCTCGTTTAATAGAGTCACAGTGCTCGAAAGATGTTATGTTCAAATGACGTGTATGATTTGTGAGATCATGTTTATAATGCAATAGCTTGTTATACTTGTGCGTTCAAGTATTGAACTATCTCTGTGTGGCCGTGTATGTATAACCTGAAAGATGGCAGTCTTTGGCTTCAGCCCCCACGCACATGGTGCGGGGGTGTTTGCGAAAAAAAACGCTTTTTCACACTTAATCCAACGTCTTGGTCCTTTGAAGGAGGTGATAGCGTAGCAAACTAGGCAACCGGACTATAATGCTTTATCACTTTCACTTAGCCATAGGAGCTCGAAGGTGGGGCTACTATATAGCCCCTAGAGGCACCGCGCTTCTCCAAACTCGGGGCGCATGTGTGCCTGATCGGGAAGCGGTCCTTCGTCAAAGCGGAGGAATTCTAAACAATCCAGTGGTCGATCGAGTGGTTGACCAGTCTCTTGCTATATCATGACAGTCAGTTTTCGGCTTTCTCTACTGAGGTGCTCGCCCGGCCGAACCGGGGCACAACCGCAGTAGTTCTCCTGGTGTCACGTTAGCCGATGGAGCGGAACGTAAGGCAGCAAAACACAGGAGCCGGGCAAACCCAACATTTGACCAAAGACATGATTCGGAGCTGATGCATATAAGGCCTAACTCGAGACGCCGAACACTCCCTGAGGTGTTCGGTCTTTATGATACCGGGCAGAACAATGCCCTAAGCCCCTAGTGTCCAGGTACGGGCAGGAACTTCTGACGCGGTCGATGCCAAAACACCAGCCTCCTCCTCGGTTATGGTAAGAAACCGGGGGATGTGTATCAACAAGAGATAGTAAGAAAGGTTTACGCAGGGTCTTAATCTGAAAAGAATCCTTGTAACGGGTCCCTGCTGCATGTCTGCGCCTGTGTCTCCGTTGTGCTGTATCCTGGACGGGTGTAGCACGTGCTTCATCTGTAAAGGAGAAGAACTTAGTTTGTAAAGATATCGTGCAAAAAGGTGTAGTTAAAATAAAGTATGATGAATTTGAGTTTTATTGGCTCTCATTGTTTATACGTGCAGCCCCTTGTGAAGGGGTATGTGGCGGTGAAGCCCCTTGTTTATTTATGCCGGACTCGCCTAACCGTGTCCAAGATCTGAATGACCTGTTTTCAGGGCTTTGACCAGTAAGGTCGGATTAGTGTGCGGCTGTCAACGCAGTCTCACGTTTTCCGTGGTCAAGGAACACTCAGATTTACCCTTTGCTGAGATTATGCCGTATGGACCAGGCATGCTAAGCGTAGGAGATCCGTAATGTGGTATTGCGTTAAGGCGGGCGAATGCTTCGCGTCCCAGTAGTGCTTGATAGCTACTTTTGAATGGGGCGATATGGAAAATGAGCTTTTCGCGACGGAGGTTGTCGGATGAACCGAACACGACCTCTGGTAGTACAGAGCCTGTACATTTGGCGTAAAGGCCAAGCGTCACTCCTTTGAAGGAAGTGCTGCTATGGTGAATTTCGGTAGGGTCTATCCCCATTCTGCGGACGGTGTCCCGGTATAGCAGGTGCCGCACTATGTTTCCGTGTTATCACATGAAGTGAGTTCACTGTTTTGACTTCTAGTGGGAAAGTCTTCTGTTTTCCGGCGTGCTGCTTGTGGGGTTCATCGTCTTCGCTTGGTGTGTCGGACCCCTTGCATTCGGCGTTAAGTCGGCCGGACTGTTTGAAGACCCAACAATCTCTGTGGGTATGGTTTGCAGGCCTCCCGGGGGTACTATGTATTTGACATATCCTATCCAAAATTCTGTTTAGGTTGGATAGCTCGTCACTGTTGTCCTTGAGGGGCAGTGTTTTATTATTCGGCCGAGAGCTTTTGAATCCGGTGTTGACCGCCGTGCTATTTGGGCCATTTTCCTTATTCCGGCGCTGATCTTTTCTGCGTCGTGATTTCCCATTTCCATCCCTGACTTCGGATGTACTCGGGTCACTGGTGCTGCATCTAGCCAGCCAGCTGTCTTCTCCCGCGCAAAAGCGGGTCATGAGGCTTGTTAGTGCGGCCATTGTTCTAGGTTTATCCTGGCCGAGGTGTCTGGCGAGCCATTCATCTCGGACGTTGTGCTTAAAGGCTGCTAAGGCTTCAGCGTCCGGACAGTCGACTATTTGATTCTTTTTGGTGAGGAACCTGTTCCAAAATTTTTGTGCTGACTCTCCGGGCTATTGAGTTATGTGACTTAAATCGTCTGCATCCGGAGGGCGAACATAAGTCCCCTGAAAATTTGCTCGAAACGCATCCTCGAGCTCTTCCCAACTTCCAATGGTATTTTCTGGGAGGCTTTTGAGCCAATGCCGAGCTGGCCCTTTGAGCTTGAGGGGTAGGTATTCTATGGCATGGAGATCGTCTCCTCTGCCATATGTATGTGTAGAATATAATCCTCAATCTAGACTCCGGGGTCTGTTGTTCCGTCATATGCCTCTATGTTGACGGGGTTGAATCCCGCTGGAAATTCATGTTCCAGTACCTCATCGGTGAAACATAGTGGGTGTGCGGTGCCCCTGTATTTAGGTGTGTCGTTGTCTTCAAACACTCGGCGGGTTGTATTGCTCCCTGGAGCTTTCTTTTTTGGCCCGTAGATGGACCTGACCTGGCCATCTTTTTTGCGAGGATCTTTATGTGGATCGTATGTCGGCTTGTGTGCGGCGCCCCTTGCCGCTCTTAGCCCGTCATCTGGTCGTCTATCCGGCCAGGCGGCGTCTTTGTTTTTTGACTGTGAGGTCTCTACGGCCTCCTCGTCAAATTCGGGCAACAACTTGCGCTTCGGGTAGCTCTTCGCCTGGTGACTATTGCCATATTTATCTGCGGTATTGAGTACTTTGCTCCATCTCATTCTGAGTGCGTCCTGCGCTGTTTTGAGCGTCCACTTTTGCTTCTTCAGACTTCTTGTAGTGGCGACGAGCCTTTTATGAAGGTTCTTATTCTCCGGTGGTTTGTCGGGCGTGAGATCGTCTGGACTGTTGTTATCGCCGGGGATGAGTTGCTTGTCCAATCCTTCCTGTTCGGATGGTTGCTTGGTGGCATGTTTGTCGTCCACCGCTTCACCCTGCTCTAAGGCTGGGTCAGTATGGGTGCCGTTGTTATCGAGGCGGGACTTCGGGCGGCGCTTGCGTTGCCGTTTTGGCTGTTTGTTGGGGGAGTTGTCCTTCGCCACGTCCCGTTATTCCTCGTTGCCGCTTCCTTTTGGTGTATCCACCATGTATATGTCATATGATGAGGTGGCTTTCCAGTGCTCAGTAGGCGCTGGTTCTTGGTCGTCTCCGGCATCGTCGTCCATACCGTCGATGTCTTCGGAGTCGAAATCTAGCATGTCGGTTAGATCGTCGACAGTGGCTACTAAGTGGGTGGTGGGAGGGCTTTGAATTTCTACAATTCCTCTTGCAAACGTAAGTGGTTTCACCAACAGCTGGAACCATGAGAATGAACCACACATAATGGAGGAACATCCACTGCAATATGATTTTGTCTTCTCTAGATCACACGGCGAACTATTTTCGGAATACGAACTTTAACTTAGGCAAAATGATGCCCATTGTATAATCAGACCAAAGCAATGAAGCACCTAGTGTTGGCCAATAAACAGTATGGTACTACTTTTCTGCAGTCCATGAAGTGACTATCCAATCTTTCTGTGTCTATTTTCAAATGGCACGGCATGCAGTGACTATACTATTCTCTTGTGCAGTTCAACCAAAATTGTGGCCACTTTGTTTGTTTGCCAAATAGCAACGGGGAGACATCTCTGTCTGCACAAATATCAAGCAGCTAGTAAACATATACCCCACCTTGTATTTTTTGTTTAAACATGTCTCTTCCGCTTAGCATTTGTCATGTTTTGCACTAGAGAATTTGATACAGTCATGTTTTGCCCTGGACAATTTCAAACTGAATTGACTTGCTAGTTCAGAGCAGAAATATAGCGCCTATTCTTCATCAGACCAAGGATATCCATGTCCACAGTGATGGAAGAGGTGAAACCAATACAACCGAAATTGAGTCCAATCATTGAATCCTGTCCTGCACCTCCAATGTAGGGCCACCTTGCCAATAAATTCACATGCAAACCACTAGTATTACTATCTAATGATAGTGCAAAAAGAGTAGCAAGATAGTAGCAAACCATGTACCTTCATAATGAACAGCTCATAGTGCCACCAATTGGAAGGTTTGGAAGAAAACATGCTCCTAAAGTTGAACCAGTTGGACTTTTTGTGCAGTTCCACTAAAATCGAGCATCCCTGTTTGCATAGATATTGAAAGTGTGATTACTGTAAAAATAACACTAGTTGAAGCATAGACTCACAAATATAAGCATTCCAATTTCTTAATTGGAAAAGGTAGCAAGACTGTTTCTAACCACCTGTTTGAAGGAATAAATAAGGCAACATCGGGCGATGTCAGAAAGGCATATATAGTTCTTTCTGAAAGAATGATCGACTCTTGACTTTTCCTCTTCTTTTAAGCATATTTTGTGTAGTACAACTAAAATAAAATGCCATCACCGCTTTGACAATTCAGTGACACTGTACAAAAGGAAATGACTTAACATTACATCATGATGTCAGGTATGTAGTCGACATGCATTAGAGACAAACATATAGACCTCCTCCGATAACATAATGAACATTAATTTTAACAAAGGTATGAATAGCTTTACCAGGATAATTTGAGTGAACTCTTCACCCTTTGTTCCTTAATATAAGACATTTCGCGGTTCAATTAAAGTACCCAAATGTCTAGTATTTAGAAAAACAGGTAGTAGTTTTCTTGAGCACATATCTGGGAAAGCTTGCCACATTTTATTTATGTCCATACGGTAATGCAACACCATTCGAATACTACAAATATACACTAATCCAGTGGCTAGTGCAACAGTAGAGTACTTATCTTATTATAGGGTACAGTACAATGGTTTTACTGAACATATTTCAATAAACTCTAGCACTGGAAGATTTCTATAAGAATTAACAATACAAAATGTAAAGGTAACAAGTTTCAGCATTGGTATACTAGCTGTGCATGAGCATTACCAAATACAAAAGTCTGAAGGTAACTAGTATTATTAACTAATGACAGTATAAAAAATTGCAAACCATGTACCTCCAAGGTAAATATCATTTCGAACTCGAGGGGGGGGGGACCTTAAAAATTGCTATCCCAATCTTGATAATCGATCAAACATAAAAACTTCATCGAACGAATCAAGAGAACAGCCAGAGGAGGAGATGCCCGCTCTTGACCTTTCCTCTTCTGTTCATAATTTTTTGTGTAGTTTAACCAAAATAAAATGACATCAGTGCCTTGGCATTTTGGTGACACTGTACAAAAAAATTAACTTATCTCATGAAAGTGAGGTATGTAATCTATAAGCATTAACAGTCCAAAAAACTGAAGGTAGTAACAAGTTTCATCATTGGTATATTGGCTGTGCAACAGCATTAGAATGCCTTAGCTGAAAAATCTTTAATACATCCACAATCAACAGCTAACCCTGAAATAATCCAGTGACATTAAATGGCATTGCTTAAATTTATCGGTGGCATTAGACTGATTGCGGCATTAGTTAAATGTGGCATCACTTTAAAAGTAGCATTGCTTGACTTGACTGCTAGCGTTATACTAACAACAAAAATGTGGCAATAAGAGCATGGGAGGCCCATTCAGACAGTGGGCGCACCAGTACGATGTATCTCCACAGACGCATAGAGTGGTGAGGGAGGTATGGTTGCCCAGAGCAACAAAAATCCAGGCAGCATATGTGGATTACGTCCCATTTTTGTTCTCTTTAGCCACCTTTTTCCTATGTGAGGACAACAAACCAATTGACCTAGTCATTCTCTATTGCGTTGTCATGCCTTTCTACCCTTCATCAACCAAGAGACACGAGACTTGTTCCTTAGCTACTGATTTCCCCTTTTCAACCTAGATGTGGGTTTGATGCCTACTCTCTTGGACAGTACAGTCTCCCTTCCTTTCCTTATTCAACCCAAACATGGATTAGTCTACATGAAGTAGGGTTCCCTTTATTAGTGCAAATTAAGGTTTTCGTCTGCGTGACCAGCAGAGCAGAGGATAGCAAATTGGGAAGATGGTGGAGTGGAAAAAGATCCACATGCAGCGACGTGGCAGATGGGGCAATAGAACAAGGGTATGGTTCGAAAAGAGGTAGCGTACCCGAGGGTCGGCCGGAAGTGGCTTCGCTCGTGGTCTTCGTCCTCCGCACACACTACGGCAGTGATCTTGGGGATGGAAGCCATCCCGCGTGGGCGCTAGGCCGGAGAGGACGACCTTGTCGTCAGTGCGTGACCTTGCTCGCCGACGACGAGTGTGTCAATGTTGCACGTCCTTTTCGTCCCCAGCGGATCTGTGACTACCGGTGAGGAGGGAGAGAGAGGTCGTCTTTTTTAGATCTGGAGAGAGGGTGATAGTGTGAGAAGCAAGTGGGCAGCTGTCGGTGTCAAAACTGGCGGATCTCGGGTAGGGGGTCCCGAACTGTGCGTCTAGGCAGGTGGTAACAGGAGACAAGGGACACGATGTTTTACCCAGGTTCGGGCCCTCTTGATGGAGGTAAAACCCTACGTCCTGCTTGATTGATATTGATGATGTGGGTATTACAAGAGTAGATCTACCACGAGATCAAGGATGCTAAACCCTAGAAGCTAGCCTATGGTATGATTGTTGTTCGTCCTACGGACTAAAGCCATCCGGTTTATACAGACACCGGAGAGGGCTAGGGTTACACAGAGTCGGTTACAATGGTAGGAGATCTACATATCCGTATCGCCAAGCTTGTCTTCCACGCCAAGGAAAGTCCCATCCGGACATGGGACGAAGTCTTCAATCTTGTATCTTCATAGTCTTGGAGTCCGGCCGATGATGATAGTTCGGCTATCCGGACACCCCCTAGTCCAGGACTCCCTCAGCAGCCCTTAGCAAGAAAGCACTGAAGCTCCAGCCTATATATCTTTTTATACTACTAGTACTAGAGGTGGAGTAGTGGTAGAGTAGTTTATATTTTCTCTGCATACAATACCAGTTAGTCGTGCTTCAAAACTGAACGACACGCCATTAAAAAAATAAAGGTCGATAACTAATGCGGTACCTCACGCCAACGCGGCTAGATCGCATTTTGCACGAGAAATTACACACCATGTTTCGTTGACATGTGGTCCTGTTCCAACATGTCAGTGAGACAATGGCGAGTCCTTTTCTACTAGTATTTCCGAATGGATGTGTAGGCTGGGGCGCCTCTTCATGTACCGTGGCAAACTGGCAACCGTCCACCGACTCTTCGCCTTTCCCTCTCGATTTGGAACTTCTGTCGCATGCTCTTCCTCCCTCCTCCATTTGCCTTCACCCTTCCTTCTATCATTGTTCGATCATCTTCTCCATGGAGGGAACAGGCCAAAAACGACCCCGTTATTCTTGCCCCGATCTTAAAGATGACGTGGTGGAGGAACTCATTGATCGGTGCGACGTCATCACCTCGGCTAGCATGGCAGGTTCATCCAAGAATATTCTCCACTCAACTAATAACATCATTAAAAGGAACCCAAGGGTCCAGGAGCGGTTTGATCTCCCCTATCTTCTTTGCCGTGACCATGCTGACTGGCGCGGGGACGACGGAGGCCTCGCCTTGTGCAAGTTGATGCCACTTGATAATGATACATATGATGTTAAGATGCCATCACTTGAGGGCAAGGCTTGGGCAGGCGCAAATGGAGATTGGGTTATTTATATTGGGTACAATTGCGAGTGGGAACTTGTGAATGTGTACACTCGTCACCGGGTTCCACTTCGAAAAATCTCAGCAGACTGCCCGGAGGTTGAGCACACCGGTATCCTACGCACATTCAAATACGATTATGGTGACTGTCTTCTACGGAAGATATCAATTTGTCGAGTTCCCAACCACTCTTGGAATTACAGGAACTATGTAGTTGTTGCTATCTTCGACAAGCTTGTTGCCATCCTTCATGGTTCGACTGGATGGATATTGCTCAAAAATCAGTTTCTGTACACGGATGTGTACTATGATGCAATTCAATACGAGGGTCTTGTGTTTGCTTCCACCACTCATGGCACTGTTTTTGCATGGGATCCTTGTAGTTTCGGTACCTTTGCCTTACACCAAATTATAATTTTTTCGTCCACATGCATGCGGGTTAGCAAGTTTCCCTTTACTAATTAACGTTCTTCTTGTGTTTCCAAGGTCCTGTGAACATTCCACCACCTATACTTGAAAACTTTTATAACCAAGGGGGGATGACGATGGTGATGATCACGAGCATGAAGACGAGCAGAACTTATGTACTAAGTGGCACCTGGCAACTAATTCCGATGGATCACCTCTTCTTGTCTGTATACAGCGCACTGAGTTTGTTACTACTGAGGGAGCACGTGTTGTCTCCCATGGTCGCACTCTCCGGACCTATTCCAACACTCGTTGCATGGTATTCGGGATGGATACTAGTGTGCTAGCACCAACACCTTCTCCCAAGTATAGTATTGATAGTCTTGGAGAAAACTCGCTCTTCCTTGGACAAAACTATTCGATGATGGTGAAAGGCGATCCAACTGCTATTGACACAACGTTACTACCATTTATGAGAAGCAACTGTATCTATACCTCAGACATTTCGGTGGTTCCCTACCCTGGTACTGATATAGTAGGCCGCTTCAGCCTGGATGATCAGTCCTGCATTGGTCTTGAGATTGACAATAGATGGCCCTTCTCAAAGAATCACTTATGGTTCAAAGCAAGCGTTTCCAACACCGAGGATTGGTTGAGTTGAATTTCAGTTCATTGCTTGTTATTTGTTGGGTGATGAAAACTTTAGTATTTATAATGTATCCTCGTAGTCGTTGTGGGTTGATGACCTGTTGTATGTAATAAAACGATATGCCTATGATAAACTTACTAAATTTATGAATGGCTTTCGAGTCGGTTCTCTAAGTGAGTGCTGCGATGAGGCAAAAAAATATTTTCTGAATACATAATTGTACGTGCATTGCAACAGGTTATTGGATGAGGCCAATCAACAATAGTAGTACAATATTTGTACTAGCTTCACATGCTTCGCTCGTCGGGCGGGTGTTTTTACTGTAGGTGTGAATCCCATCATCCTAGGTCCTAGGATGAGTCCAGTAGAAATTGCATTCTGATGTTTGGGTTCCAACTTTCAGAACCGCTGCACTATCTCTATGTATACGTATACGTAATACAACAAGTTTTAAACTTGAGACCAGCCACCCACCCTCACAAAGAACACTTTTTAACCTAGCACAGACTCCAGGAAATTTGGCCATAGTGTGAGGTGGGCCATATGTTAATGTGTTCATTGTACGTAACTAGCACCTCGAATCCTCGATACTACTACCATAAGTAGTAGGAGTAGTAGGGTGGCATGGGCCAGAACAAGCATTCACGTCCAGGAGTACGGCACACGCCACCAGCACGACTTCCATCTGACACCATATTTCTTGGAGTCCATGCTACAACAATCTCTTCAACCTCGTCATTTCTCTAACTCATCCATCGCACGGCGGGCGAGGTGGGGGTTTGCCGATAGTCGGTTTCCTCAACTGCGGTCCCACTTGTAAGGCCAACTCCAATGCACGACCCCAAACGGACCTCCGTTTTGCCCAGATTCTGTCCATTTGGGTAGGGCAATGGGGTCGTGTCCAGGCCATTTCTCGGATGCGGTGGCCGTGCGCCAAACACGCGAACGCATCCAGGCCGCGTACATTTTTCTTTGCAAACACATATCTTTTTTTCATCATTGATTTTTTGGTACATGGAAATACATCACCAAAATTTTGACTAGAAAAGCAAGACCAAAGAAAACAAGAACCACAAGAATACATTTTAGAAAATATCCAACTTCCATAACTTCTCATGTAAGTTGGATTAGTGCCTTCTCGATGCATTCATTGTTCATCTGCGGAGGCTCGATCTTGCGTGCTTCTTTCTTCTTCGAGTGTAAAGAAGTAGACATTGCTTCCTCGCATCTAGTCTCATGTCTAGCCTCTATTCTATCAAAAAGTGCACTAGTCTCATCTCTAGCCTCTATGCTAGCTAAAAGTGCTAGAACATCTACTAAATTGCACTTTATTAATATATCGATGTACTCTTATTCCCAATACCAAAACTTGCATCCATTCTACACAATAAAATTTTAAGTTAGCACAACTAGTCTAATCCGAGAGCACAACCGAAGATTTGGTCGGGTTCTTCCTCCTTTTGCTGACACGTGGGACATCCAGCATCCAGGTCGTGTCATGCAAGAAAATAGAGTGATAGTTGAAGCCACGTGATGTGCAACTTGGGTTAAACTATAAATATAATCTTACTACTCTTGAGTAACTCCAAAAGCGGCCATTGAAGATCTTTGTTGGATTTGTTTTTCATCACCAGCACGTCGAGGTGAAAGATGTGCAGGTTCGGTGGGTCCTCTTGCATTTTCACTGACATGTGGGACCGCATATGAGCAAACAGACGATGGGCTCCGCGCGTCCGCTGGCTGGCTGAGAAGAGAGATAGAGGAGGGCTGAGCACGGACTCCAGGAAATTTGTTCTACGTAACCAGCACCTCAATATAGGCTCTATATAGTGGGGTGGCATGGGCCATAACTAGCTGCTACCTCTTGAGCACTGCGTTGGATTTCCCCGAAGAGGAGAGGATGATGCAGCAAAGTAGCGTAAGTATTTCCCTCAGTTTTTGAGAACCAAGGTATCAATCCAGTAGGAGACCACGCACAAGTCCCTAGTACCTACACAAAATGATAGCAACTCGCAACCAATGCTTAGGGGTTGTCAATCCCTTCACGGTCACTTACGAGAGTGAGATCTAATAGAGATAATATTTTTGGTATTTTTGATTGATAGATGCAAAGTAAAAAGTAAAAGGCAAAGTAAAAACAAAGCAAGTAAATAAAGTGATATAGATTGATATGATGAGAATAGACCCGAGGGCCATAGGTTTCACTAGTGGCTTCTCTCAAGAGCATAAGTATTCTATGGTGGGTGAAAAAATTACTGTTGAGCAATTGACAAAATTGAGCATAGTTATGAGTATATCTAGGCAATGATCATGTATATAGGCATCACGTCCAAAACAAGTAGATCAAAACGATTCTGCATCTACTACTATTACTCCACTCATCGGCCGCTATCCAGCATGCATCTAGAGTATTAAGTAAAAACAGAGTAACACCGTAAGCAAGATGACATGATGTAGACTGATAAATTCATGCAATATGATAAAAAACCCATCTTGTTATCCTCGATGGCAACAATACAATACATGCCTTGCTGCCCCTTCTGTCATTGGGTAAGGACACCGCAAGATTGAACCCAAAGCTAAGCACTTCTCCCATTGCAAGAACTACCAATCTAGTTATCCAAACCAAAAAGGATAATTCGAAGAGACTTGCAAAGATAACTCAATCATACATAAAAGAATTCAGAGAAGAATCAAATATTTTCCATCGATAATACTGGATCATAAACCCACAATTCATCGGTCTCAACAAACACACCACAAAAAGAATATTACATCGAATAGATCTCCACGAGAGAGGGGGAGAACATTGTATTGAGATCCAAAAAGAGAGAAGAAGCCATCTAGCTACTAGCTATGGACCCGAAGGTCTGAAGTAAACTACTCACACTTCATCGGAGGGGCTATGGTGATGATGTAGAAGCCCTCCGTGGTGGATGCCCCCTCCGGGGGATCTCGGGAACAGGCCCCAAGATGGGATCTCGTTGCGGCGGTGGAATTAGGTTTTTGGCTCCTGTTCTGATCGTTCGGGGATACGTAGGTATATATAGGAGGAAGGAGTACGTCGGTGGAGCTCCGAGGGGCCCACGAGGTAGGGGGCGCGCCCAGGGGGGTCCTCCACCCTCGTGACCTCCTCGGGCACTGCTTGGAGTAGGGTCCAAGTCTCCTGGATCATGTTCGGTTGGAAAATCACGATCCCGAAGGTTTCATTCCGTTTGGACTCCGTTTGATATTCTGTTTCTTCGAAATATTGAAAAAGGAAAAAAACAACAATTCTGGGATGGGCCTCTGGTTAATAGGTTAGTCCCAAAAGTAATATAAAAGTGGAAAATAAAGCCCAATATAGTCCAAAACAGTAGATAAAGTAGCATGGAGCAATCAAAAATTATAGATACGTTGGAGACGTATCACTAGCATTCACGTCTAGCAGTACGGCACACGCCACCCACACGAGTCCCATCCTACACCAATTTTCTTGGAGTCCGTGCTACAACCATCTCTTCTCCCTCCTGTTTTCTCAGCCATCGCACGGTGGGCGGGGTGGGGGTTTGCCGATAGTCGGTTTGCTCAACTGCGGTCCCACTTGTAAGTGAAAATGCAACACCGCACGCATTCCCCCTGGAGCGGCGTGCCGGACCAACCGTGTGGGTGTGCGACACGAACACGGCAGGCTTTTCCTTTTGAACTTGTAACTTGTAAAATTTGGTTCTGCTCCATGGTGCGACCGATAGATAGAAATAACGATTTTCCCTAGAGTAATGAGAAGTTTGGTTCTGGCGCAGTTCATGCATGGAGTACGTACGAAAATTATGAAGTTGATGCGAAAGGTAAGATAATTACTAGTAGTACCATATAATACTACATGGATTTGACGGAAAGATAAAAATACATACGGATCCATCAATGACATCCTCACGCCCTAGCGCGCCGGGTCACCAACCGACGTGTGAGGAGCAGCGGCGTTGGCGACAAGCTCAACGTTCTTCTGAACAATGCCGTCCAAGGTTGCCTTGCGGTCCAAGAAGGCCAGTGTCCCATCGTCCTCCTCTTGCATGTAGTAGTCCTTGTGGACGATTTGTGCGTAGACATGGGTGATTATGGTGATGGTGTCTTCCTGCGCCAGGCGCTGCGTGGCGAGCGCGACCTCGAGGTGGACATTCTCCGGCGTGACGGCGGGCAGTCGTAGCGCCACCAGTGTGTCAAAGAGGTTGTCACCATAGTGGCCGTTGAGGGTGGCGGGCATCTCAGAGCCTTGGGCGCGTCGGCCGGAGGCGTACGTTAAGGTCGTCCGCGAGCTTCTTGACGACGGTGAACTTGTCGAGGAAACCGACGAGGACCTCATCAAACAAGGAGATGAAGTTATCGTCCAAGCGGCCCCTCGCCCTAGCGGCCTCAAGCACTACCTTGAGACGTTCCTCGGTGTCGGGCCGCAGGCTGGTATCATGGACCACCTGGCACAACCGGCTGATGCTTGCGCTCATCGCCTCCATGGGTCTAGCTTAGCTTGTAGTCAGCTGATCTTGCGATTTGAGTGATCACTCTTGCCCTTGGTTAGCATGCGTAGGTGCATAGAATTTTGTACTAGGTTGGACTGGTGGGGAGCCTTTATATGAGAAGTGCAGACTTTGTTGAATTCACGTGCGTGTTGGCCATCTACTCCTCGGCCCTCTACTGCACCTGCCTTTGGCTGTATGACAGGTGGGCTAGCCACACGTTGGGCCCACGTGTCATTCACCCAAAGGCAGTTGCAGTAAGTCAATGAAGTTGCGTTCCCCTCCGTGCCGGTGCAGTATAGTCAAATCACCAGACCTCTAGTTGGGGCCAAACGAGAGAAGTTTCATGTTTACTGGTTTATTGGCCCCCTTTGCATTTTGCGCCAAGTTTTGACCTTTGATTTTACTAATAAAATGTTAATGCATGTAAACAAAAATGTTGTGTAAGTCACCTTACAAAAACCAAATAATCCCAAAACACTTAGGCACGGTACATTAACTCCCTCCTCGTTTCTTATTTCATGACATATCAACCAATGAGAGATGTGGGCCGTGCATGCTTTCATTGACTTGAGACTACCAAACATGACATGCAGTGTTTAGTTCATTGCATGTAATCCTATTAATTAGCAAAAATACATTAAGTTCTCTCGCCGATAGGAATAAAACAATACACCATGTATGTATTTACACAGGGAGTAGTACATTTTTTGTGACATGCATTACTAGATATTGCTAGTCAAATACTAAAATCCATATGGACGTGGTAGTACTCCTAAATCCAGATGGTGGTGCTAGTGGCAGCACCTCTTTCAAAGCACTGAAGAGCATGTTGGGCCATATCCTTTCTGGCTATAGTGTCATTCTTGATGTCACCTTCCATGTTCTGAATCCATCGGTCGTTCTCCATTTGACTTATCAGTACCACGTGAGTTCATATCCATTCATCCTCTATTAGTTCCAAGGGTTTGGGGGTGAGATAAGAGAGATAGAGAGGGATACACGCAGTACAAACAACAGTTTTGAAGAGACAGATTTTATTTTGTGGCTGTCGAAAAAACATCAAACAAATGATAGCTCACAATCATCGCATCTAATGTAAGTATATAACAGGGGTTTGGTCTTCTAAAGGACAATAAATCTTCAAAGTCGCCAAACTCTTCTTGTTCATGTCTCCGATGGCTTCTTCCGATCGTGCTTGTCCTTCTCAAGTTCTTTTGCCAGATCATCTCTGTTGACGTGAAGTCTCTCATGACGTCCTTTAATATTCTGGAGTTGCGTTCCAAACTTCTGGGTTTCAACATCCTTGGCATGAACCATGGTCCTACTGTCCTTCAGTTCGTGACGAATCTCCGGTATCTCGAGGTTTTGAGCTTGGCTACTTTACGCTTCTGGGTCCTGAGTTCTTCACGAAATGCTCCCTTGTCAAATACGGCTTCCTAAAGTTCCAGCCTAAACTTCTTGATGTAATACTCCGGATCCTGGTGATACACCAGCTAAGGTTAAAACTTCATCTTTTGCTGACAGGTGGTCCATCAGCCTTCTACCATCCAATCCTTCCGAAGAAATGCATGCTTAACTCAACACGGTGACAATAGCATAAGCGGGCGATATCATCTTGGATATCCATGTTTCTGCCCTGGTCATTGACATGAACTATCATTCCATAGTTGATATCTCCTGCCTTAGGGTTTTCTTGACAAAACTTTGAGTTTTACGCTCCGTGTTCTGGTCTTTCTCCGACACACCTTGATCTCGGGTATTGACAACTTCCATAGTCTACCAAGTTCCATAAGGATAGCCTTCCTAGGTCATGCTAATATGGAAATTCTTCAGAACCTACAAATTCTCCTAGTTTTCGGAGTCTTCAGCCGTTGTAGTTTCCATCATTGTAATGCACGGTAAAAATCCTCTTTATTCCAAAGTGGTCTTAGTTGTCCGATATCTTGTACTTCTTGGAGTGGTCTCATCAGTCGAATCTTCGTGTGGTAAAAAGGGGAAAGGGGTATAGTCTAACTCTTTGAGATGAGAGGAAAGTATTTGGTAAAGCTTTAGAAAAGATGACAGTTGAGGGTAAACCCGGGCATGGGCAGCCCGGCCTGACGACCCGGCCCAAAAAAACCGGGCCGGGCCGGGCCGGGCTTTGTTTTGCAGCCCGAAAGATAGGTCAGGCCGGGCTCGGGCTTCAATTTTTCCGTATTTCGGGACGGGCTTTCAGGCTTCGGGCCGGGCTTGCACGTGTGCGTACTAAAAAATAGTAGTCGGACCGGGCATTCGGGCTTTGGTCTTGATTTCGGGCCGGGCTCGGGCTTGAAAATAGGGAGTATTTCGGGCTTTGGGCCGGGCTCGGGCTTGAGATACGAAGCTCGGGCTTTTACAAGCCCGGCCCGAAACCCGGCCCGGCCCGACGTTTGCCCGGGTTTAGTTGAGGGATCTCTTTTGAAAATAAAGTTTTTGAGAAATCCTTTCCTATGGGCTTGCCAATTTCTAGGGGCCACGTCCTACAGTCAACATGTGCTCTGATACCATCTTTTAGCAACCCGACCTCAGACGGTCAAGTCTCTATGCTTAAGTGTCATCCCTGGATCGGTGTGCTGACACACATAGTACTCGAGGATTTACAACAGAGGTAAATCACATGTATAAAGTAACGTAAATACTATTACCTCAATCCATAAAGCAGAAGAAACAACAAGGTTGTGGATTCCCATCAACACCAACAGCAAAGTTGAGTGTAGAAATCGTAACCCTAACGTATCACTTACTCATCGTAAAATTCGTACACCATGAGACGTTGCAGCCATGTAGGTCAGTACAGTGAATGTACTGGCAATTTCACACTATAGAGCAATGCTAAAAAATGGCTACCACTACATGCATATTTGGCTGGTGGAAGCTCTAGGTTTAATTTTGCAGAAAGCTAGTTTTTCCCTACAACAAAGGACTATATTTTTATTTAACTACTAAGTTTGTTGAAATCATTGAGAAGGTTCCTCCAACTCAATCGCAAATTAACAACAATAAACCAACAAATTATTTAAGTAACATGATGAGATCAAATCAATAATTCAAGTACTAGATACTCAAGATGTCCATAACCGGGGACACGGCTAATCATGATTAGTTTGTACACTCTGCAGAGGTTTGCACACTTTTCCCCACAAGACTCGATCTCCTCCATTGGATTTCTCGCACTACATGATGTTTGAGAAACAGATGACCCAGGCACAGTCTTTTAGAAGCATTAACTCTTTACTCTGGGTAGACAGTACCACCTACATCCCCTACATCTGCTAGCCTACCACTGAAAGAGGTCACACAACTTACTCAACTATGCCAGAGCCCATAATGGCTTGTGGCTGCACACGGAAGTTTCTACCATGAATAATCTTATGATCCCTTTGAGCCTGGGTGGCATTCCATAGGGTAATCATACGGGTACTCCGGGATTCCCTTGGGCAAGCACTGGGTTCTCCAGGTGCCCGGGAAAACCACTGGGTGCTCCAGGGTGCCCCAACCATTCCACCCAGATGTGAGTTAAAGTAACCACCTTAAGTTTCCCTTAATTAAATATAACTCTCACATCTTTCATGAATCTCACATACCAATCCACGTCTACGAGCATAGCAAAGCAGTACGAGCATAACATATGAATCCCAGGGTTTGATAAAAGACAATAGGTTCCTACCTCAACAACTACATCCCAAATACCCACATGTTATCAATCCTACTCATGCAATGTTTGAGGGTAAAACTAATGCATAAAAACTGGGTATAGGAAAATATGATCAAAGTGTGAACTTGCCTTGTACTGTTGATGAAGATGATTCGCACTCATAATTCATGATAGTTCTATTCGTCACACTCCGTTCAATCTATCGAGAGCAAGCAATTGCATACATGAGCACTCAAGCATAAAATTTGAAGAAAAGATCTCGGGAAACTTCGAAAACAAGCAATTAACTCTTGCAACATAAAACAATTTCTAACGGTACCAAAATTGGGTGGATTTGGCCTTATTAGAAAGTTTAGGTCAAGAGCTTCAATTTGCAAAAAGAATCAACTAAAATGGAGTAACGAAACTCAAGAAACACACGAAATAAGATCGAATACTAATCTGAACTAAACTCAAACTTTAAATTGTCAAAAGCATGTTTAAGTTGGTTTACTGGATAGAGGGGATCGTTACGAAGATTTAGGCGTTGGTTTCATCTAATTTGGATGAACGAGTAAAAAGTTATGGCTATTTGAAAAATCAGGGCCAAACTGTTTTACGAAAGAAAAGTGCTATGGCTAAAAGAATTCTAATCTTAAAATGTAAATACATGGATTAATTTATAAATCTAATTATTCTACCGTACACTAGTATAAAAATAATAACCTATGGAAGTATAAAAAATATGAAGAAAGATACCTATTAGATAGAGAAAAGACGACTTCAGAGAGAGGAGACGACTTCCAGAATTTCCGCCGAAGAGGAGAAATATATTTTTCTTTAGTGATGATGAGGATACAGACCTGGGGTAGGGTCATAGGCCTGACCTATACGTCCTACCCAAGGTCACTACCCAAGAAGACAAGAAGTTCAAGAGGCAGCATGAGACCCCCAGTCGAACATGTCGAGTGCAATCCACTCGATATCATGTCACTCGGGAGTCTTCCTACCTATTGTCATTCGACCATCCAGAGAATCACTCGACCTCCTGAAGAGTAGGAGTCACTCAGTGTTACAACGGGCAGGCATTCACTCCGTAGTCTTTAAGGTCATTAACAACACTTAAGGCTGGCGTTACCAGTAACGCCCCCACTTTATGTACATTAAGTCCCTTGTAATGGAGGGCAGAGAGGGTCTTGACGAACTCTATATAAACCACCCTCCTCCTCTGGCACAAGGGTTCCGATACGTCTCCAACGTATCTATAATTTTTGATTGTTCCATGCTATTATATTACCCTTTTTGGATGTTTATGGGCTTTATTTTACACATTTATATCATTTTTGGGACTAACCTACTAACCGGAGGCCCAGCCCGTATTGCTGTTTTATTGCCTGTTTCAGTATTTCGAAGAAAAGGAATATCAAACGGAGTCCAAACGGAATGAAACCTTCGGCAGTGTGATTTTTGGAAAGATTATGATCCAGGAGACTTGGAGTGCAAGCGAGGGGATCATCGAGGAGGCCACGAGACAGGGGGGCGCACCCACCCCCCTGGGCGCGCCCTACCCTCTTGTGGGCCCCTCGAGGCTCCCCCGACCGACTTCTTTCGCCTATATAAGCCTACGTACTCTAAAAACATCAAAATATAAGATAGATCGGGAGTTCCGCTGCCGCAAGCCTCTGTAGCCACCAAAAACCTCTCGGGAGCCCGTTCCGGCACCCTGACGGAGGGGGAACCCATCACCGGTGGCCATCTTCATCATCCCGGCGCTATCCATGACGAGGAGGGAGTAGTTCACCCTCGGGGCTGAGGGTATGTACCAGTAGCTATGTGTTTGATCTCTCTCTCTCTCTCTCTCTCTCTCTCTCGTGTTCTCTCTATGGCACGATCTTGCTGTATCGTGAGCTTTGCTATTATAGTTGGATCTTATGATGTTTCTCCCCCCTCTACTCTCTTATAATGAATTGAGTTTTCCTCTTGAAGTTATCTTATCGGATTGAGTCTTTAATGATTTGAGAACACTTGATGTATGTCTTGCCGTGTTTATCTGTGGTGACAATGGGATATCACGTGCCACTTGATGTATGTTTTGGTGATCAACTTGCGGGGTCCGCCCATGAGCCTATGCATAGGGGTTGGCACACGTTTTCGTCTTGACTCTCCGGTAGAAACTTTGGGGCACTCTTTGAAGTACTTTGTGTTGGTTGGATGAATATGAGATTGTGTGATGCATATCGTGTAATCATGCCCACGGATACTTGAGGTGACAATGGAGTATCTAGGTGACATTAGGGTTTTGGTTGATTTGCGTCTTAAGGTGTTATTCTAGTACAAACTCTTGAGTAGATCGATCCGAAAGAATAACTTTGAGGTGGTTTCATACCCTACCATAATATCTTCGTTTGTTCTCCGCTATTAGTGGCTTTTGAGTGACTCTTTGTTGCATGTTGAGGGATTGTTATATGATCCATCTATGTTATTATTGTTGAGAGAACTTGCACTAGTGAAAGTATGAACCCTATGCCTTGTTTCCTATCATTGCAATACTGTTTACGCTCACTTTTATCATTAGTTACCTTGCCGTTTCTATATTTTCAGATTACAAAAACCTATATCTACCATCCATATTGCACTTGTATCACCATCTCTTCGCCGAACTAGTGCACCTATACAATTTACCATTGTATTGGGTGTGTTGGGGACACAAGAGACTCTTCGTTATTTGGTTGCAGGGTTGCTTGAGAGAGACCATCTTCATCCTACGCCTCCCACGGATTGATAAACCTTAGGTCATCCACTTGAGGGAAATTTGCTACTGTCCTACAAACCTGTGCACTTGCAGGCCCAACAACGTCTACAAGAAGAAGGTTGTGTAGTAGACATCAGGTTCGCACCCCCTGTAACATCACACATATATAATCCAATCGGCCGCCTCCGGGCATCGAGACGTACGGCTGTTACTTCCACCGAGAAGGGCCTGAACTCGTAAAAATCGTGTGTACACCTTAGCCATAGCTGAGATCTTGCCTCTCCATACCTACCCACCTTTCTACTGTCAGCCTTAGAACCACGACACTTGGCGCCCACCGTGGGGCAGGTGTCTTAGCAACTTGTTGGTGAATTTGCAAGTTTTTCCGGTGATCACCATCATGGTTTCCGGCGGCGGATTGGCTGAGGGCCGCGAGATCCATCTCGGCACGCTCGTTTTCGTTGCCGACGACTCAACGTGGCTTCAGGAAGCTCCTCTTGACATTGAGGCGCTCCCCGTCTGAGGGGCGATGCACTTTCACGCGTGCATTCGCGGCGTCCTTCTCCGGCAGCAGTCGACTCAGTATCAGTCGGCTCCGATGGTGTCTTCCCTCCCCGCTGTTTGCCGCCGCAAGCGATCCGGTCGATCGTGGCTTTAGCAGTGGGTGAAACACGTGGTGGCTTGGCGTTCGGCCACCCAATAAGTCGCGACAATCAATCCCGACGAAACTCTCCACGGCCTGTTCGATCTATCGACCGGTTTCGCGGAGACCGCATCCGAGTGCGATAGCAGCGACCCTGCGCTGAAGTCTTAATGGTCGATGGTCCGCGTGGTCCACCTGGCTTCCGTCGTGAAGACGGCAAAGATGGTGGCGGCGATCCGTCGTGTGTCCATGAGGAATACTATCCCTAACCCCTCTCTTCGCAGCAGAGGGAAGAACTTCATCGCCGCAACATGGATGCGCTCCACACACCCATCGTTGGAGAAACCCCCGAGGCTCGGGCCTTGGAGGAGGCGCGCTTGGCTAATTTGGCTGAGCGCACTCGACTGGAGAACCTGCAGCGCACTCTCGATGAGAGGGCTCAGGAGCGGGTTCCTGAGTCCAGTCGATGGCAGCTTTTCCCGCCTCCACCTAAGGTATACCGTACTCCGATTCAGAACCTCACAGCTGCGGCCCAAATTGCAGAGTCGATCCAACCTTCCCAGTCGGAGGCTGGCAGAGGGTTGATGCAGATCCGGGCCTTGCTCCGGGCAGCAGGAGAGCAGAACACAACAGTGTCTCAGTCGCGGAATAGGATTCACAGCAGATCCGTAGTAGCGGATATAGTTCAGTCGGCCCACAGCCCAAGATCGCCCCTGCGCGTGAAGGCCGTGGACAGTATGATCGTTAGCTCGACCGCGACAATCGTCGTCAAGTGCCCACGCCTCCTCCGAGGAGTGCGTCATATGTGCCTCGGCAGAACAATGATAGACGCCATCACAGTGGCGAGCGCAAAGCACCATTCGACCCAAGGGGGCTAGGCTTCGATGCGAGATCCATTCTCGTTCAAGGCCTGGTCGACCGGAACAGAGCGCATAGGGAAGACCCACGCAGAGATCGTCCAAGTGGCAGCAGAGTGCATGTTTCAGGACCAGAGTGTTTTAGTAGAGCCATCAGGGCGGCAGTGATTCCTCCCAACTTCAGGTTGGCAACCGGAGTCAGTAAGTTCACCGGAGAATCCAAGCCTGAAACTTGGCTTGAGGATTACCGAGTGGCTGTGCAAATCGGAGGCGGAAACGATGAAGTAGCGATGAAACATCTTCCTCTGATGTTGGAAGGGTCAGCCCGAGTGTGGTCGACTCAGTTGGCTCCAGGCAGTATATACAGTTGGGAAGAGTTGGCTCGAGTGTTTGTCAGAACTTTCGAGGGCACTCGCAAGCGACCAGCAGGATTGACCGAGTTGCAACATTGTGTGCAAAAGCCAAGTGAGACTTTGAGAGACTTCATTCAGAGGTGGACCACTTTGCATCACACTTTTGAAAATGTATCAGAACATCAAGCAGTGTGCGCCTTCAAGGAAGGCGTCAAATACAGAGAGTTGGTCCTACAGTTCGGTCGGACTGGAGATATGACTCTGACTCAGATGATGGAGATAGCTACCCGATACGCTAACGGAGAAGAAGAGGATCGACTCCGTAGCGGGAAGAGTAAGCCAGTCGACCAAGAGGCCAGTGGAGGTAATTCCAATCGGAAACAGAAGCGTAAGGCCGAGCCGGTGGCACCCAGTGAGATTGCAGCAGTGGCTCATGGAAAGTTTAAGGGAAAACCTAAAGGCCCCTGACCCCCTAAGAAGGTAAAGGACCAAGCAGGGAATGATGTGTTGGATTTGCCATGTCACATCCACACGAAGAAAGATAAAGAAGGTAATCTGATCTACCCTAAGCATACCACTCGGCAATGCCGACTCCTGACCCAGCTGTTCCGAGAGAAACAACCCAGTGAGAAGGAGAAAGAGTCGGACAAAGATGAAGATGGAGAGGAAGAAGACGGTTATCCCAAGGTCAATTCCACCCTCATGATTTTTGCCGATGTGGAGAGCAAGAGTCGGTTGAAAGTTATCAACAGAGAAGTGAATATGGTTGCTCCGTCGACGACAACCACATACCTGAAATGGTCTCAGACTGCCATCACATTCGACCAGTCTGACCATCTTGCTCGTGTAGCCACCCCCGGGAGGCAAGCAATGGTGGTCGACCCCGTGGTCGAAGGCACTCGACTGACTAAATTGTTGATGGACGGTGGTAGCGGTCTGAATATCCTTTATGCTGAAACCTTGAAGAGGATGGGCATTCCGATGTCCAAACTTAGCAAGAGCAATATGAGTTTCCATGGTGTTATCCCCGGAAAGAAAGCCGAATCACTCGGCCAGATCGCTCTCGACGTGGTTTTCGGTGATTCCAAGCATTACCGTAAGGAAAAGTTGACATTTGAAATTGTAGATTTCCAGAGTGCTTATCGTGCCATTCTGGGTAGGCCTGCCTACGCACGTTTTATGGCTCGGCCATGCTACGTGTACCTCAAGTTGAAGATGCCTGGCCCCAAAGGTGTGATCACAGTTACTCGCAATCGGCAGAAAGCAGATGAATGCTTCCAGAAAGGTTCCAAAAATTGCCGATGCGAAGATGGCAGCAGTTGAACTTCAAGAGTATCAGAAGAATGCAGATTCGAGTGATTTACTCCGAGCCAAGAAGCCTGCCACGGATTCTGCATTTCAGTCGTCTGGTGAAATGAAGCCGATTCATATTCACCCGACCGATCCCAGTGCTGCACCGAATCATATATCAACGACACTCGACAACAAATAGGAAGAATTGCTCATCCAGTTCCTCCGTGAGAACTGGGACATCTTTGCATGGAAACCCTCTGACATGCCGGGTGTACCCAGAGGACTGGCTGAGCACCATTTACATGTCGACCCCAAGGCAAAACCCATCAAAGAGCACCTTCGGCGGTCCGCCGTGCAGAAGAGGAAAGCGATTGGCGAAGAAGTGGCTCGACTGCTAGCAGCAGATTTCATCCGAGAGATCTACCACTTCGAGTGGCTTGCCAATGTAGTCATGGTCCCTAAGAAGGACGATTCACTTCGTATGTGCATTGATTTCAAGCATATCAATCGGGCCCGCCTGAAAGATCACTTCCCTCTCCCCCGCATCCATCAGATTGTTGACTCGACTGCGGGGTGTGAGCGCTCGTCTTTTTTAGATGCATATTCCTGGTATCATCAGATCCGACTGTATGGTCCCGATGAAATAAAAACAGCCTTCATCACCCCATTCGGGTGCTTTTGCTATGTCACCATGCCATTTGGTCTTAAAAATGCCAGAGCCACATTCATGAGAATGATTCAGAAGTGCCTGCTCACTCAAATCAGTCGGAATGTGGAAGCATACATGGATGACATTGTGGTCAAGTCTCGCAAAGGTTTCGACCTATTGACTGACCTCGCGGAAACCTTTGCCAACCTAAGGAGGTACGATATCAAGCTTAATCCGTCAAAGTGCATGTTCAGAGTTCCAGGAGGAAAGTTACTCGGTTTTCTCGTTTCCGAACGAGGGATCGATGCCAATCCAGAAAAAGTTGGTACCATCCTCCGAATGAAACACCCTGTGCGAGTGCATGATGTTCAGAAGTTGACTGGTTGTTTGACTGCCTTGAGTGGATTCATTTCTCATTTCGATGAAAAGGACTTGCCTCTTTACCGACTGATGAAGAAATCTGATAAGTTCGAGTGGACTGAGGAAGCTGATGCAGCGTTTGCAGAACTCAAAACCATGCTTTCCACCTAGCCGGTGCTCGTTGCGCCAATCAGCAAAGAGCCTTTACTGCTTTATATTGCAGCCACTGGACAAGTTGTCAGTATAGTACTCATGGTCGAGCGAGTAGAGGAAGGAAAAGCTTACAAGGTTCAGCGCCCAGTTTATTATCTCTCTTAAGTTTTGACTCCATCCAAGCAATGATATCCACATTACTAGAAGCTTGTCTATGGAATATACATGACCATGAAGAAGGTTGCACATTATTTCTCTGATCACTCCATTACAGTCGTCAGTGACGCACCACTATCTGGAATTCTGAATAACAGAGATGCAACTGGTCGAGTGGCAAAATGGGCGATCGAACTCCTTCCATTGGATATCAAGTTTGAGGTGAAGAAAGCTATCAAGTCACAAGCAATTGCAGATTTCCTTGCCCGGTGGATTGAGTAGCAACTACCGACTCAAGTTCACTCGGAGCATTGGACTACGTTCTTTGATGGCTCCAAGATGCTGAATGGATCAGGTGCTGTGGTAGTATTGTTGTCCCCCCGTGGAGACAAGCTTAACTATGTTCTCCAGATTCATTTTGATTCCTCCAATAATGAAGCAGAATATGAAGCACTTTTATACGGGTTGTGTATGGCCATTTCACTCGGTGTCCGTCGCCTTATGGTATACGGCAACTCAGATTTGGTGGTTAATCAAGTGATGAAGGAATGGGATGTCAGAAGCCCAGCCATGACTGGTTATTGCAATGCAGTAAGAAAGCTGGAAAATAAGTTTGAAGGACTGGAGCTTCACCATGTACCCCGACTGAAAAATCAAGCTGCGGATGAGTTGGCAAAGATAGGTTCAAAGAGAGAGGCCATTCCCCGCAATGTGTTTTTGGAACATATTCATTCACCTTCAGTTCAAGAAGATCCTTTCACTGAAGAGTCACCACAGCCCAAGAGCACCACAGATCCGACTGAAGTCGAAATCCCAGCCTTGGTCGACTTAGTCATGGAGGTTCTGGTCATCACTCCCGACTGGACAGTGCCATACATTGCATATATTCTTAGGAAAGAACTTCTAGAGGAAGAAGAAGAGGCTCGACAGATCGTCCGACGATCTAAGGCCTTTACCGTGATAAAAGGACAGTTGTTCAGAGAAAGTGTAACTGGGTTCTACCAGAAGTGCATCACGCCAGAAGAAGGTCGAATGATCCTCAATGATATTCACTCGGGGACCTGTGGTCACCATGCGTCCTCTCGGACCATCGTGGCTAAAGCATACCGAGCCGGATTTTACTGGCCACGGGCCAATGAGATGGCAAAAGAAGTAGTGGACAAGTGTGAAGGCTGTCAGTTTTACTCCAACATGTCCCATAAACCCGCGTCAGCTCTGAAGACAATTCCACTCGTCTGGCCTTTTGCTGTCTGGGGATTGGACATGGTTGGACCTCTGAGGACTGGCAGGAGTGGATTTACTCATGTGCTGGTGGTAGTTGACAAGTTCACCAAATGGATCGAAGCCAAACCCATTAAAAACCTTGAAGCAAGTACAGCTGTGAGTTTCATCAGAGAACTAATATTCAGATATGGTGTTCCGCACAACATCATCACTGATAACGACTCGAACTTCGACTCTGATGAATTTAGAGCCTTTTGTGCTTCCCAAGGCATGAGGGTCGATTATGCTTCGGTCGCTCATCCTCAGTCGAATGGGCAGGCTGAGCGAGAAAATGGATTGATTCTCAAAGGGCTGAAATCCCGGTTGATGCATGACCTCAAGCATGCAGCAGGGGCTTGGGTCGACGAGCTCCCATCAGTACTTTGGGGATTGAGGACAACTCCTAATCGGTCGACTGGACGGACTCCATTCTTCTTAGTCTACGGAGCCGAAGCCGAACTTCCGAGTGATTTGCTCCACAACGCGCCTCGAGTCGAACTCTTCTCAGAAGAGGAAGCAAATCAGGCTCGGCAAGATGCAGTCGATCTCCTGGAAGAAGAAGAAGAGAGATGGCCTTGATCCTGTTGACCATTTATCAGCAAGACTTGCATCGATTCCATGCCAGAAACGTAAGGGGTCGGGCATTTCAAGAAGGAGACCTGGTTCTTTGAGTGGACCAGCAGAAACCACACAAGCTCGCTCCTGCCTAGGAAGGCCCTTTCATCGTCACCAAAGTGCTCCACAATGGAGCGTATTGTCTCTTCAGCGTCGAGCACAACAAAGATGAGCCACGCGCCTGGAATGCGGAATTGCTCCGCCCTTTTTACTCTTTAAGTATTTAGACAGATGAGATGTAATAAGAAGTACCCTTTAGTTTGATTATCAAAAGACATGATTTTATAGTCTTCCGAATGATTGTTGTTCATTTTTTACATGTTCTAAAATACCCCAGTGGGTGCCTTAGCTGCGAATCCGTCTCGCCTAAGTCGAAGAAAAAATCCTACCGATTGGTGAGTTTGCCTCTCACTCGGGGGCTTAGCTGCAGTCCAGTACTTGCCTAAGTTCAAAAAATCCTACCGAGTGGTGAGTCTGCCTCTCACTCGCGGGCTTAGCAACAGTCCAGTACTCGCCTAAGTAATAAAAAATCCTACCGAGTGGGGAGTTTGTCTCTCACTCGGGGGCTTAGCTGCAGTCCAGTACTCGCCTAAGTAATAAAAAATCCTACCGAGTGGTGAGTCTGCCTCTCACTCGGGGGCTTAGCTATAGTCCAGTACTCTCCTAAGTTTTAAAAGTCCTACCGAACGGTACGGGTCGGCCATGGCCCCCCCTGGGGTTGCACCATCAAGAAGAAGGACGAGATTGTAAGAACAATCTTTCTGCTCGAAGGCTTAGCTGCAGTCCAGTACTTGCCTAAGTTTGAAAAATCCTATCGAGTGGTGAGCAATCCTCCCACTTAGGGGCTTAGCTGCAGTCCTATACTCGCCTAAGTTTGAAAATTCCTACCGAGTGGTTAGCAATCCTCCCACTCGAAGGCTTAGCTGCAATCCAGTACTCGCCTAAGTTTGAAAAATCCTACCGAGGGGTGAGCAATCCTCCCATTCGGGGGCTTAGCTGCAATCCAGTACCCGCCTAAGTTTGAAAAATCCTACCGAGTGGTGAGCAATCCTCCCACTCGGAGGCTTAGCTGTAGTACAATACTCGCCTAAGTTTGAAAAATCCTACCGAGTGATGAGCAGCCCTCCCACTCGGGGGCTTAGCTACAGTCCAGTGCTCGCCTAAGTTTTGAGAACCCTCCCGAGTGAAAATTGATCTTCTCGCTCGGGGACTTAACAAAGTGCGGGCCGTCCACGACCCCCACTCCAGAGTTGTACCATAAAGAAGAAGGACGAGATTGAGCGTGTCACCAAGGCAAGCCACTCTCAGGAACATCAAGACCATTGCTAAATACCTTGTTGATGAGTTAACCAGCCCC
>NC_041385.1:441284042-441319043 GCF_002162155.2 Triticum dicoccoides
TCAAAGGCCCATCCAACGGCTAGCACCAAAACAGACGACTGACAGGAACGTCAAGACCATTGCTGAGTGCCTTACTGATGAGCTGATCGATGCTGCTCAAGGTTCGTCCAACTAGTAGATTGTTGATTCTTCTTCAGAAGCTGCATCAAGCAAACAGAAACCAATCCGAGAGAAGAACGAATTTCACTCGAAGATAAATGCAGCATATTCAAAGATAAATCCAAATAATCCTAACCACAGATTAAAGTACTCGGGCGTCAGGCCCGAAGGAGTTTTAACGACTACAAAATCACTCGGCATTCCAAGGCAAATAAAGGTGAAGCATAATGTTTTTCAGTCACTCGGTGGGAGAAGGACTGGCCGGATCGCAGAAGCTGTCGAGGTCGATGCTATCGGCAATACGAGTGGCTGCCTCAAGGAAGGTGTCCATGAAGGACCGGAAGGAGTGCTTCTTAGTATTCGCTACCTTGAGAGCAGCCAACTTGTCTTCCTTAGCCTCCTTGCAGTGCACCCGGACCAATGACAAGGCGACGTCAGCACCACAGTGAGTAGAGGACTTCTTCCACTCTTGCACTCGGCCTGGGATCTGATTAAGTCGAGTCATCAGCGACTCGAGGTCTTGAGAAAGTTCCGCCCGAGGCCAAAGTTCAGCGTCCACTCGGGTCGTCACCGCCTTCAGTCGAGCCAGATAAGCAACTGCACCATCCAAGCGTGACTCCAATCGTAGCAGGTTCATTGCAACGTCATCTTTCATGGGACAATTGATGGGGTCGAGACCTGTCATGACCCGCCCGGTTTCAGCTTCAAAGTCCTGACATAGTTCCGTCCCATCGCGAAAAATGATGAGTCGACAATATAACAACAAACTTCAGTCGACGACAAATTGACCAGTTGAATGACCATACCTTCAAGCTTTAGAATAAGTTTTGCGGCAAGTTGTTCCAGATAGGACTCTAGCTTGTCTGTCTTGGCTCTGAGGCCGCCGACTTTTGTGGTCAGGTTCTCCTTGTCCTTCCTCAGCTGCTCAACTTCTTGATTAGCTTCTGAGATGGTGGTCTTCAACTTCGCGTTCTCCTCCTCCAATTTGCCGACTAAAGCCAGCTTCTGGTCCGCAAGCTTCGTCTTCTCACGTGCTTCCTTCTGAGCAGCAGCAAGGTCCAAGTCCTTCTTCTCCAAAGCCTCCTTCATCCTCTCTAAAGAAACAACACTCTTCAGACGAGCCTGAAGTTGGCGATTTTCACTATGCACATCTGCTTGTGTGAAGTCACTCGGTTCAAAGAGACTGAAAGAAAAACCAGTGCGAAGTGCGAGCTACAAAGCAGACAAAACGGTCGAATGATGACCTCCCATGATGGCCGTCTCTTGTTGAGCAGTCTCGAGATTCTTCTTTGCGAGTTCAAGGTCAAGTTCAACGCTGATATGCTTCTTCTTTAATTCGGAAAGTCGAGCCCCAAGATCACAAGACCTCTGCAGTCAGCAAGAGAGATATGTCAGTCGACAAGAATAAGAGACAGTGATAGAGAAAAGTTACTCTAAGACTACTGCCGAATCAAATATTCAACAATAGTCTCGGGGACTACCCCAGTGGGTGCACTTAGCGTGCCCCCACTGGTTCGGATCGAGACTCAGCAGGGTCTGCCCAGCATGAGTTCAAAAAAAAGAAAAAAAGAAAGAGAATACATCCTAAGACCTCAGTCGACTGCCAGCAGTCGATCGTGGTCTCGGGGACTACACCCAGTGGGTGCACTCAGTGTGCCCCCACTAATTCGAACAGTCTACCGAGACTCAGCTCAAGGCGAGCAGAGTGGAAGATTTCCTAAACTCTGAACAATGGAACACCCCAGTGGGTGAACAGATATAAAACAACACTCAAAAGTTCAGTTGGAGTTTTGCTGACCTGAACATTGGTCTGAAGGGCAGAGCTGGCATTGTAAGCCACCTGACTAGCTTCATGCATCACCTTCACCTGCTCCATGACAAGGTTCACCTGATGAAGAGCTTCCCTAGCGGCACTCGGCGACTCGTCTAGAGTCTGATACGCGGCAAAGAGTGATGGCTCCAAGGTAGTCGAAGCAGTTACCGGGTCGGACGCGTGGAGTTGCACCGGAGCGGCAGGAGTCTGTGCAGTCGATCCCGATGGACAATCAGCCGTCAGCGAGCTGGCGAATGTGACGTTGGTTCTAACCAGCCCTCTGGAACGTTTGACCACCGCCTCAAGCGCCGGCGTAGACTAAGGGACTTGGATTTCAATCCTCCTCCTACTCGAGCTTACACTTTTCTTCCTCCTCTCCTGAAGAGGCGCTTCTTATTCTTCATCATCAGGGAGCACAACAATTTCTTGTGGAGCTACAGAAAGGGAGAAATATCAAATGTTCAGCCGATTGAATACCCACTCGACTAAATGAAACTTGGTCGAACGGACTTACCATCCCGAGAGGTGGCCTCCTCGTCTCCTGGTGCCTTATCAACATCCATGTCAGTAGCGGCAGAGGTGGGACTGGAAAGATGCATAATCCAATTGGTCAGAATAGAAATTTCAGTCGGTCTGTATAAACACAAGTGTGATACTCACCCCGAAGCCACTGGGACGTCCATCTTGATCCGCGACAAAGTCTTCCGAGTCTTGGGAGGAGCAACCTTGGGCTGCTTAGCGATCTTCTCCGTCGGCTCCGGAGTCGATGTCCGAGTGCGCTTCTGAGCGTGAGTACTCGGAGCCACGTTCTTCCCGCGCCCGCCCGCCGGGTCGTGTTGCTGCTTGGATCGGCGCTCGGAACGCGGCGGCGAGTCGACTTCTTACTCGTCGTCTGACTCCTCGCTCACCTCCTCCTCCTCTTCATCCAAAGACTCCCAGTCGTCGCTCTCTTCTGCGCTGGCCTCTCCCTCCTGGCCCTGCTCCAGAGCTTGTTCGCCGTTGGGCATCGAATACATCTTGGTGAAAACATACAAGACAAAAAGTCAAGTAAGAGTCAGTCGACATCAAGTGCAGTCGGAATATATACGCTAGGCGGTCGTAATAAAAGGGCATACCTTGTCGGGTGGATTATCGTCTCTGAAAGGGATGACTCGCCTGGATCCCCTGGGATTGTCCTGATTGCCGGTGATACTCCTCAACCACATGGCCACGGTCTCAGATGACACTTCCTCTGGGTGGACCCGAGCGGTGTCTTCAGGTCTGGAGTACAACCACATAGGATGATCGCAAGCCTGAAGAGGCTGGATGCATCGACTAAGGAACACTTCCAGCAGGTCCAGGCCGATGACACCCTCGTTGATAAGTTGAACCACTTTTTCCACCAGCATCTTCGTCTCCACGTTCTCAGCAGCGGTCACTATGAGTGGAGAAGGGGTCTGAACATGGTCGAATGTGAAGTGGGGGAGGCCGGTCGACTGACCTGGAGCTGCGGTGTCCTGGCAGTAGAACCAGGTCGACTGCCAGCCTCTGACCGATTCAGGGAGAGTCGTAGCAGGGAAAGAACTCCTATGCCTTTTTTGGATAGCTAAACCCCCGCACAACTGGATGACATTGGTCTTTGAGTCACTCGACTTAGCTTTTTTGACCGACTGGGAGCGGATGGTGAAGATATGTTTGAACAGACCCCAGTGCGGTCGACACCCCAAGAAGTTTTCACACATCGACACAAAGGCGTCCAGATACGTGATGGTGTTAGGAGAAAAATGGAGGAGTTGGGCGCCGAAAAAATTCAAGAACCCCCGGAAGAAAGGATGCGGAGGAAGCGAAAAACCCCGGTTGATGTGGGTGGCGAGCAGTACGCACTCACCCGGTCGAGGCTGAGGCTCCATCTCCCCCTCCGGCAACCTTGCCGCTCCCTTGGCGATCAGCCCAGACTCCAGCAGCTCATCCAGATCCTCCTGCCGAATCAAAGACCAGATCCAATCGCCCTGGATCCAGCCCGGTGGTAGCCCCGCGCGTGATGAAGACCCGCGGTGCTGCTTTTTTCCCTTCGCCGCCCCCTTCGCCTTCTTTGCACGCTCTAGCGCCGCCATCTTGTCCTTCACCATGGCGGCGGAGCGGTGGCATCAGAACAGAAGAGCTGGGCACGGCGGAGAAGTGGAGGAAGAATAAGGAGGAACGGGCGTGCACAGTGCAGACGCCTCGGCCCCGTTGCCTTATAAAGGGTCGCTTCCGAGTGACTGACGCGTCGGACCAGGCAATCCTGTCAAATCCCGCAACAGTCACGTGCAACGTATGTGGCGAAAAAGGCGGCACAGAAATTGAGGCATCATTGTTTATCCGCGCTGCCCGCTTCGGCACTCACCGTCCCGCGCGCTTCCCCAAAATTTCATATCCCGTGAAATCCGAGATATGCAGCAGCCAATCGCGCCCAAGATCCGGCACTCTAATACAACACTCGGTAGACGATGTCACAAGTTCAGTCGACGACTCTCTGAATGGATCAAGGCGACTGAATCGACGCTGAAGTACCAACGCGAGTTTTCCATCTTGCGGAAAACGCTCGTGAAGGTGCAAGACTCAGAACAAGTTCCACTCGAACCTACTTTCCACTTGAACCTTAATCCATTCGGGGGCTACTGATGAGGATACAGATCTGGGGTAGGGTCATAGGCCTGGCCTATACGTCCTACCCAAGGTCACTATCCAAGAAGACAAGAAGTTCAAGAGGCAGCATGAGACCCCCAGTCAAAGATGTCGAGTGCAATCCACTCGACATCATGTCACTCGGGAGTCTTCCTACCTATTGTCATTCGACCATCCAGAGAATCACTCGACCTCCCGAAGACTAGGAGTCACTTAGTGTTACAACGGGCAGGCATTCACTCCGTAGTCTTTAAGGTCATTAACAACACTTAAGGCTAGTGTTACCAGTAACGCCCCCACTTTATGTACATTAAGTCCCTTGTAATGGAGGACGGAGAGGGTCCTGACGAATTCTATATAAGCCACCCTCCTCCTCAGGCACAAGGGTTCGCACCCCCTGTAACATCACACATATATAATCCAATCGACCGCCTCCAGGCACCGAGACGTAGGGCTGTTACTTCCACCGAGAAGGGCCCGAACTCGTAGAACTCGTGTGTACACCTTCGCCATAGCTGAGATCTTGCCTCTCCATACCTACGCCCCTTTCTACTGTCAGCCTTAGAACCACGACAAGAGAATCTAGTCAAACCAAAATATATTGATTTAACCCGAATCGGATGATATTTGGAGGCTCTGTGGGTCTATATTTATGGGTGGAAAAGAGGCTTAGAGGTCAAAGGCTAGGCGATGTGGGACTAAATGTAGACGAAAAGAAAAGAAACAGAGGAGGCGCCTCGCATGGGCCTAAAGGCCTTAGGCGGTTCGGCCGGCCGCGCGTACTGAGCTGCATTGTTTTTTTCTTTAAAAAAGAAATATTTCTGAAAATATTTTTTTTCCAAGCATAACCAGAAAAAAAAAACAGTTACGGCCTGTCTACTGACTATGTTGCGCACTTGGGTGACATATAGTTACGGCGTATGCGCATTTAAAAAAAAGTTAACAGAAAAGGAAAACTGAAATAATGAAAATAAAAATAAAACTGTACGTAGGCATATTATATATCAAAATTTTCAGAAAAAGATTTTCTACAACTTGACATTTTTCTAACGTCAAATAAAATCCACAAAAATTTAAATAAAGTAAACAGTGCTACTGGTTAATTTAAAAACCAAATAAAAATATTCTAAAATACCAAGTTTATTTCTCTCTGTTTTTCTAATATAGGGAATCATTTTACCCTGTTTTCCATATATTTTATTTTTGGAAAAAAATAATATGAACAAACCAAATAATTCCAAATTGAAAATAAATTCAAAGGGACTTTAAATTTGATTTCTTCTAAACTTCCAACTCATATTTCATATGTTTTGAAGAAGTCATTTTATCTTTTCTCATGAAAATCATTGAGTTGCTTAAAGTTTCTGAATTGAAAGTATTTCCAAATAAAATTAAAATCTTTTCAAAACCCTTTTTATTTAATTAAATGGAATAAGTCATATCATCTTCGCTCTAGGGTCTTGTGATGAAATGAATTTGAATTTATGGAGATCAGAAAGAAAAATGAAAGTTTTGGGAAAGTCATTTTATTCCCTCTCATTTAACTTTCAAAAAGTTTCAAATTTCACTCAAGTTCACACAAGCAACCACACCACAATCAAACAATTAATCAAAGCTATTTATTTAATATAACATTCCAAAATTTAGAATTTTGGGATGTTACAGGAGTTATACCCAAATAACATTTAGGCAGGTGTGGAAAAGAAACACTTGCTCTATGCTCAATTGTCTAATAGTATAACAGTTTGAAGCCCTTTATACGCATGGGCATTTGTATGTTTCATTATATGCATGGGCATTTTTAGCTCGTCCTCTATAGTTTGAAGCCCTTCCGAGCCGGGTGTTTGTGCCAATTCCTCGTTCTCAGCGGCCACCATTTGTTGACTTGTTTCGTTGTCAGTTAATTTCAGAGAACAATATTAAAAGAATCACTCGTATGTAGGATATAATATAATTAGAATGATTTTGGAAATAGTTGGAAAAAAAAGTCACCTGTGTATGTTCAGCCTCTCTATTTGCTATGTTTTCTTCAAGAATAGGTGTATATTGTGGGCTCTCCCTGCAATTATTTTCCTCCACTTCATTATTTTTGAGTATTTCACTTGATTCGTCATTGCTCAGTAGATGAAACACATGGTAGTATAATATTATAACAGAGAGAATATCTTTTTGTTATGATATTGCAAAAAGAATTCACAAACTGATCTGTGGTGTTAGAATTAGAATAGTAATGAAATTTGGAAAGAAAACTTGCCTCTGTCGATTCGCGGATTGTATCTCCATCCTTGGTTATCACAACATCAAAAAGTATGTTTAGTGGACCCTCCGTAATGGACTCTTGTGTAGCCTTTGTGGACTCGGGATCTGTATCCTCCTATATGGTTATCAGCTCACCAATCTGCATATTATTTGTATCCACCATAACAGATTCTTCTTGTATCACATCTGCCGACTCACTGTTTGTATCCTCGTCTTTTTTATCACCTTTTCAATCTGCATCTTATATATATCCTCATCCTTTGCTACCTTGTTGATGTTTTCCTGAAAGCCCAAGCATGACACTTTTAGATAGGAAACCTTGCATTGAAGAAGAGAGATATAAAATGTCTTTACCGTGTTCCTATACAAGACAACTCGCGCAACAGTTGTTTTTACTCTGTATGGCAGTTAATATGAGCCACAATTGATTACCATATGAATTGTTGCCTCTATAGGATTGAAGTGGTGGTCGTAACACAGTCAGTTGGGAGAACCCAATGGCAGAGCCGATATTACTGACATTTTCCTTGTTTCTATCTGGTGGTCTTAATGAATTTGGACAATGAAGTGGAGTTTGGTCCCTCACTATCACATCAACAGGTACGCCTGCATCATAATTGTATGTACAATGTCAGATGTTGACACACAAATGCCAGTATTATGGTTGGATGTAGGAGAACACATGATCTTTCGCAGTTGGTGTGTGTCGTTGCCGGGTGACAGCAGACTGCGCAGTGGGCCTCTCCACAGTGTCAAAACCTCTCCAGAAGAACACTTAATTAACATGATTTTACATGTGATTCATGAACATATGATAGAAAATAGAGAAAATGGAGTAACCAGGCGAAATGGCCCCGGGTGGCCTAGATGTAGCGTTGATTCCATTTAGAATAGCAGCGGTAGCTTTCTTACGATCCCTTGCCTTATGTCTTTCCTTTAATATTGCATCCCTGTTTAGTGCATACCTCTTCTTTTCCCTCTGTCTCTTCAACTCTGTTGGATCTAATTTTTGACCTGCGATACAATGACATATTTTGGATTTACAAGATCTAAGTAGGTAAGAGTAGGTGATATATGTATTTACGTGAATTGCTGTTGTTCACCCGGTCCTGAAAGGGAGTACGTACCGTAGTACGCTGAGAGGATGCCATATTGTCTTCTCAATGGTTCTTTTTGTGAAACACTTATTCAACCCTTCATCAACTCAGTTTGTTCATGATGTACTATAAGTATCAAATTTCACAGTACAAATTACAGATTGTCAGATTAAAAGAGCAATTTCCTTTGTCTTTTGTCGGATCATAAGGCGTGCAAATTAAATTGATCTTACAAGTGCACTGGTAGGTCGTGAAGCTGCAGGCCACACGGGGTGATGCCGCCGGAGGTAGGGCAGCGCGCCGGGTTGAGGATGTCGCAGACAGGGCGAGGGCGGCGTGGCGAGGATGGCGGGGCGAGGAATGGTAGGGCAGCAAGGCGGGTCGAGAGCGTCGCGGACACCAGCAGCGAGGGCAGCTGGCCGAGGCGAGATTCGTGGCGTGATGCCGGCGGCGTTGATCGTGGAGGTTTGTGGCGTGGTGTCTGCTTTGATTGCGGAGGCACTATTTAATTCCCTGGAGGTGTCATCGTTGGGCTCTGTAGCATCCTGAACTGGGGAGTCTGTCGGCAGAATATTTGTTTTCAATCGTAGATCTGATTGCACTATGGTGGATGTAACGTGGACAGTTGGATGCAACTAAGTGGGTCTGATCGGACGTAGGGGTTATGTTGTGTGCACTTTCTAGAGTGGACATAGGGGAAGTCATGTTTGATCTTTTAATAGTAGTATAGATTACAAGTATCAACATTCGGCTGCACTGCCCATGCATATTAGGGCTACCTTCATTTGGGATTTTTATGAGCTATTTCTCTATCAATTATGATGTCACTGAAGCAAAATTATCCAGTTGGACAACTAAGGACGACATTCACCCAATATCTGATCAGTACAAAAAATCTAGTTGGGAAAGGATTCAGTTGGTCAACCTTTCTGAGGAACCCAACACAATTCGTTGGAAGCTAACATCAAATGGCCAGTACTCTGTCGTGTCTGCCTACAAAATTCAGTTCTTGGCACGCGTTAAGAAACCGTTACTAAACTTAGTCTGGCTTCTAATCATAATAGAGAGAAACTACCCCTAGCCCCCGCGTCGTCGTCCCCCACCCCCCGGACGACTCGAGCGGCGGCGCGACTCCCCCTCCACTCCTCCTCCCCACCCTCCCCCGCCTTCGCCGCCGCCCGCAGCCGCCGGGGCAAAGCCCCTCGTGATGGCTGGCGGCAGGGCCCCTCTCTCTCCATTGCTCGGGGGTGACCGGTGCGGGGCGGCATGCTTTGGCGGCGGCGCCGGGCATGCGCAGGGCCCAACGATGCAGCGGTGGTGGCTCCGGTGGCGAAGTGCGAGCGGCGGCATGGTGGCCGACGGCGGCGGCGCGGCAGCTGCGTGCCCATGGTGGCGGTGGTGGACCGGGTCTTCTCACGGGCTGCAGTGGGCGGTTTTGGTGGACCTCTTCTCTACGGGCTTCGGCTCGGTCTCCCTCTCCTCTCGGTTGGGGCCGGAGATGGGCTGGACCTGGTGGAGGTGGGGGCGTGCCGGCCGGATTTGACGCGACTTTTCTAGCAGGCGGCACGGGTTGGGGCAGTTGTCGGGCGTGGCTGGTGCTTCGACCGTGGGCGGTGGTGCGGGGAGGTCCAGTTGGTGACCTTCCGGTGGCGCGGCGGCTACACGGTGGCCGGCAGCTTTGCCCGCGGCGGCGGCCGACCACTCCGGCGTCAGTCCGTCTGCGGTCGGGCTGTTTCGACCTTGCTTCATCTCCTCGTCGTCCGGGCTCTACTTGCCTCGAAGGGCTGGCCCGCTCCCAGTTGTGGTCCATCACATGTCTCGCGCCCGGTGCTGCGGGACCGAGCTCGTTTCGCGCCCGGCGGCAAGACCGAGTTCGTCTCGCGCCCGGTGGTAGGATCGAGCTCGTCTCACGTCCGGTGCTGCAAGACGGGGCGATGGTGGCTAGTTTTGGCCGGCCTATTGGGTCTCAGCGCTGGGGGCTGCTCAAGGGTGGGAAAGGCCAAGCCTTTCCGGTCGCCTCTCTGGTTGGTGTAGCGATGAGTCTTGGGTGAGGTGGCGTCTTGGTCTTGGATGCCGGGGCGGCGGCCCTGATGGTGGTAGCCCGGTGCTTCTGGGCAGAGCCCGTGGCTGGGTGCTGCCCGACTGCCATGGCCATGTGGGAGGCATGGTGGCCGGGGTGTGGCGTTCGGTGGCGGTGAGTGTTGGCCGGGGTGAAAGCATGTTCTATCCCCGGATAGACCACCGGCGGCGAAGCTCATTCCCTTCAAGGCGTCGTCGCGGCTCTCATTGCCCGTTGTGTTGCTCCAGGGGAAACTCTGACCCTCGGGTCGGGCGATGACGATGTTCCGGTGTCGTATCCTTCCTGAAGGCGACGCCTTGGCGTCCATGGTTCGTCGTATGCGGCTTCATCTCTTCGTAGATAGGGGTGGTGTTGCTGCGCTCAGCGCCGTTGTATCATGCCTTGAATGTGTGTGTGGGATGACTGCGTTTGTACCTCCGTGTTGATGATTTTTGCTTTATTTATAAAGCGGGACGAAAGCCTTTTTCAGTAACTCAGTCTGACATATTAAAGCTGAACCAAAAGTAAAGTTTTATGTGTGGCTCCTTCGGTTCGAGATTGGTGGCGGAAGACTATTTCTTTGGTGCGATAAGCAGACACGACAAAGCAGGTGACTATGGTCGTCTATGTCGCTTGGAACTTGTGGAAGGAACGGAACAAACTTACTTTTGAGGCCCTGTTTGGATCACCGTTTATTTTTTGAATACACTTGTAAAAAATACACACCTGCGCCCGTCGTTTCAATTCTGGCTGGAATTTGCACATCGGCTAGTAACTTACAAGTGTAAGCTATACATCTCCATATTGAAATACAACCATCCCAAGCATGGCCTAAAGGGAAACGGACCTCTCCTGATATGGTGGCTGCGTTGGCCAGAGACAAGACAAAAAAATTGGGAGGCAAAACCTTAATGTCTTTCTGTAATTTGTTTGCTCGTTGTGTTCCAGGTTTCTGTTAGTCCTTTACAAAGACATGTTAACCTGTTCTTGTACTGTGTTTCTTCCATCTTATAATGAAAAGCAGACACCTGCTATTGCTCATCAAAAATAAAAAAAAACTATTGCAACGATTGTTGTATAGTACTGTTGGAAATATGCCCTAGAGGCAATAATAAAAGCATTATTATTATATTTCCTCGTTCATGATAATTGTCTTTATTCATGCTATAATTGTGTTATCCGGAAATCGTAATACATGTGTGAATAACAGACACCAACATGTCCCTAGTGAGCCTCTAGTTGACTAGCTCGTTGATCAACAGATAGTCATGGTTTCCTGATTATGGACACTGGATGTCATTGATAACGAGATCACATCATTGGGAGAATGATGTGATGGACAAGACCCAATCCTAAACATAGCACAAGATCGTATAGTTCGTTTGCTAGAGTTTTCCAATGTCAAAGTATCTTTTCCTTAGACCATGAGATCGTGTAACTCACGGATACCGTAGGAGTGCTTTGGGTATGCCAAACGTCACAACGTAACTGGGTGACTATAAAGGTAGACTACGGGTATCTCCGAAAGTGTCTGTTGGGTGACATGGATCAAGACTGGGATTTGTCACTCCGTATGACGGAGAGGTATCACTGGGCCCACTCGGTAATGCATCATCATAATGAGCTCAGAGTGACCAAGTGTCTGGTCACGGGATCATGCATTACGGTACGAGTAAAGTGACTTGCCGGTAACGAGATTGAACGAGGTATTGGGATACCGACGATCGAATCTCGGGCAAGTAACATATCGATAGACAAAGGAAATAGCGTACGGGATTGATTAAATCCTCGACATCGTGGTTCATCCGATGAGATCATCGTGGAGCATGTGGGAGCCAACATGGGTATCCAGATCCCGCTGTTGGTTATTGACCGGAGAGTCGTCTCGGTCATGTCTGCTTGTCTCCCGAACCCGTAGGGTCTACACACTTAAGGTTCGGTGACGCTAGGGTTATGAAGATATGTATATGCAGAAACCCGAATGTTGTTCGGAGTCCCGGATGAGATCCCGGACGTCACGAGGAGTTCCGAAATGGTCCGGAGGTAAAGAATTATATATAGGAAGTGCTATTTCGGGCATCGGGACAAGTTTCGGGGTTATCGGTATTGTACCGGGACCACCGGAAGGGTCCCGGGGGTCCACCGGGTGGGGCCACCTGTCCCGGGGGGCCACATGGGCTATAGGGGGTGCGCCTTGGCCTAGATGGGCCAAGGGCACCAGCCCCTATAGGCCCATGCGCCTAGGGTTTCCACCATGGAAGAGTCCATGTGGTGGAAGGCACCCCTAGATGCCTTGGGGGGGAGGGAAACCTCCCCTTGGCCGCCCCCCCCCCCTAGTAGATGCCATCTACTAGGGCCGGCGCCCCCCTGGCACCCCTATATATAGTGGGGGGGGAGAGGAGGGATTTAAAACGAGCCCCTGGCGCCTCCATCTCCCCCCGTTACGTCTCTCCCTCGTAGTCTCGGCGAAGCCCTGCTGCTGTGACGCCCTGCATCCACCACCACGCCGTCGTGCTGCTGGATGTTCATCAACCTCTCCTTCCCCCTTGCTGGATCAAGAAGGAGGAGACGTCTCTCGTCCCGTACGTGTGTTGAACGCGGAGGTGCCGTCCGTTCGGCGCTGGTCATCGGTGATTTGGATCACGTCGAGTACGACTACATCATCACCGTTCTTTTGAACGCTTCCGTGCGCTATCTACAAAGGTATGTAGATGCATCTAATCACTCGTTGCTAGATGAACTCCTAGATGATCTTGGTGAAACGAGTAGGAAAATTTTTGTTTTCTGCAACGTTCCCCAACAGTGGCATCATGAGCTAGGTCTATGCGTAGTTCTTCTTGCGCGAGTAGAACACAATTTGTTGTGGGCGTAGATTTGTCAACTTTCTTGCCGTTACTAGTCCTTTCTTGCTTCAGCGGTATTGTGGGATGAAGCGGCCCGGACCAACCTTACACGTACGCTTACGTGAGACCGGTTCCACCGACTAACATGCACTAGTTGCATAAGGTGGCTGGCGGGTGTCTGTCTCTCCTACTTTAGTTGGAGCGGAATCGATGAACAGGGTCCTTATGAAGGGTAAATAGAAGTTGACAAATCACGTTGTGGCTTTAACGTAGGTAAGAAGACGTTCTTGCTAGAACCCTAATTCAGCCACGTAAAACTTGCAACAACAATTAGAGGACGTCTAACTTGTTTTTGCAGCAAGTGGTTTGTGATATGATATGGCCAAAGTTGTGATGAATGATGAATGATCTATATGTGATGTATGAGATGTTCATGCTATTGTAATAGGATTCACGACTTGCATGTCGATGAGTATGACAACCGGCAGGAGCCATAGGAGTTGTCTTTATTCTTTTTATGACCTGCGTGTCATCGAGAAACGCCATGTAAATTACTTTACTTTATTGCTAAACGCGTTAGCCATAGTAGTGGAAGTAATAATTGGCGAGCAACTTCATGGAGACACGATGGAGATCATGATGATGGAGATCATGGTGTCAAGCCGGTGACAAGATGATCATGGAGCCCCAAGATGGAGATCAAAGGAGCTATGTGATATTGGCCATATCATGTCACGTTTATTATTTGATTGCATGTGATGTTTATCATGTTTTGCATCTTGTTTACTTAGAATGACGGTAGTAAATAAGATGATCCCTCACAATAAATTCAAGAAGTGTTCCCCCTAACTGTGCACCGTTGCGACAGTTCGCTGTTTCAAAACACCACGTGATGATCGGGTGTTTTATTCAGACGTTCACATACAACGGGTGTAAGACAGATTTACACATGCAAACACTTAGGTTAACTTGACGAGCCTAGCATGTACAGACATGGCCTCGGAACACAAAAGACCGAAAGGTCGAGCATGAGTCGTATAGAAGATACGATCAACATGAAGATGTTCACCGACGTTGACTAGTCCGTCTCACGTGATGATCGGACACGGTCTAGTTAAACTCGGATCATGTAATACTTAGATGACTGGAGGGATGTCTAATCTAAGTGGGAGTTCATTAATAATTTGATTAGTTGAACTTAATTATCATGAACTTAGTATAAATATTTTACAATATGTCTTGTAGATTAAATGGCCAACGTAGTCCTCAACTTCAACGCGTTCCTAGAGAAAACCAAGCTGAAAGACGATGGCAGCAACTATACGGACTGGGTCCGGAACCTGAGGATCATCCTCGTAGCTGCCAAGAAAGATTATGTCCTACAAGCACCGCTTGGTGACGCACCCGTTCTCCCTGCAGAACAAGATGTTATGAACGCTTGGCAGGCACGTTCCGATGACTACTCCCTCGTTCAGTGCGGCATGCTTTACAGCCTAGAGCCGGGGCTCCAAAAGCGTTTTGAGAGACATGGAGCATATGAGATGTTCGAAGAGCTGAAAATGGTTTTCCAAGCTCATGCCCGGGTCGAGAGATATGAAGTCTCCGACAAATTCTTCAGCTGTAAGATGGAGGAAAACAGTTCTGTCAGTGAGCACATACTCACTATGTCTGGGTTGCATAACCGCTTGACTCAGCTGGGAGTTAATCTCCCGGATGATGCGGTCATTGACAGAATCCTCCAGTCGCTTCCACCAAGCTACAAGAGCTTTGTGATGAACTTCAATATGCAGTGGATGGAAAAGACCATTCCTGAAGTATTTGCTATGCTGAAATCAGCAGAGGTAGAAGTCAGGAAGGAACATCAAGTGTTGATGGTCAATAAAACCACTAAGTTCAAGAAAGGCAAGGGTAAAAAGAACTTCAAGAAGGACGGCAAGGAGGTTGCCACGCCCGGCAAGCAAGCTGCCGGGAAGAAGCCAAAGAATGGACCCAAGCCCGAGACTGAGTGCTTTTATTGCAAGGGAAGCGGTCACTGGAAGCGGAACTGCCCTAAGTACTTAGCGGATAAGAAGGCCGGCAAAACAAAAGGTATATGTGATATACATGTAATTGATGTGTACCTTACTAGTGCCCGTAGTAGCTCCTGGGTATTTGATACCGGTGCAGTTGCTCACATTTGTAACTCAAAGCAGGGGCTGCGGAATAAGTGGAAACTGGCAAAGGACGAGGTGACGATGCGCGTCGGGAATGGTTCCAAGGTCAATGTGATCGCCGTCGGCACGCTACCTCTGCATCTCCCTTCGGGATTAGTTTTAAACCTTAATAATTGTTATTTAGTGCCAGCTTTGAGCATGAACATTGTATCGGGATCTCGTTTAATTCGAGATGGCTACTCTTTTAAATCTGAGAATAATGGTTGTTCCATTTTTATGAGAGATATGTTTTATGGTCATGCTCCCATGGTGAATGGTTTATTCTTTATGAATCTCGAACGTGATGCTACACATGTTCATAATGTGAGTACCAAAAGAAGTAAGGTTGATAATGATAGTCCCACATACTTGTGGCACTGCCGCCTTGGTCACATAGGTGTCAAACGCATGAAGAAGCTCCATGCTGATGGACTTTTAGAGTCTCTTGATTATGAATCATTTGACACGTGCGAACCATGCCTTATGGGTAAAATGACCAAGACTCCGTTCTCAGGAACAATGGAGCGAGCAACCGACTTATTGGAAATCATACATACTGATGTGTGCGGTCCGATGAGTGTTGAGGCTCGCGGTGGCTATCGTTATGTTCTCACCCTCACTGATGATTTAAGTAGGTATGGGTATATCTACTTAATGAAACACAAGTCTGAAACCTTTGAAAAGTTCAAGGAATTTCAGAGTGAGGTTGAAAATCAACGTGACAGGAAAATCAAGTTTCTACGATCAGATCGTGGAGGAGAATACTTGAGTCACGAGTTTGGGGCACACTTAAGAAAATGTGGAATAATTTCACAACTCACGCCGCCTGGAACACCTCAGCGTAATGGTGTGTCCGAACGTCGTAATCGCACGCTGTTAGATATGGTGCGATCTATGATGTCTCTTACCGATTTACCGCTTTCTTTTTGGGGCTATGCTTTAGAGACTGCCGCATTCACTTTAAATAGGGCTCCGTCGAAATCCGTTGAGACGACACCGTATGAATTATGGTTTGGGAAGAAACCTAAGCTGTCGTTTCTAAAAGTTTTGGGATGCGATGCTTATGTCAAGAAACTTCAACCTGAAAAGCTCGAACCCAAGTCGGAAAAATGCGTCCTCATAGGATACCCAAAAGAAACTATTGGGTACACCTTCTACCTCAGATCCGAAGGCAAGATCTTTGTTGCCAAGAATGGGTCCTTTCTGGAGAAAGAGTTTCTCTCGAAAGAAGTAAGCGGGAGGAAAGTAAAGCTTGATGAAGTATTACCTCTTGAACCGGAAAATGGCGCAACTCAAGAAAATGTTCCTGAGGTGCCAGCACCGACTAGAGAGGGAGTTAATGATAATGATCAAGATACTTCTGATCAAGCCCCTACTGAAATTCGAAGGTCCACAAGGACACGTTCCGCACCAGAGTGGTACGGCAACCCTGTCTTGGAAATCATGCTGTTAGACAACGGTGAACCTTCGAACTATGAAGAAGCGATGGCGGGCCCGGATTCCGACAAATGGCTAGAAGCCATGAAATCCGAGATAGGATCCATGTATGAAAACGAAGTATGGACTTTGACTGACTTGCCCATTGAGCGGCGAGCCATAGAAAATAAATGGATCTTTAAGAAGAAGACAGACGCGGATGGTAATGTGACCATCTATAAAGCTCGGCTTGTCGCTAAGGGTTATCGACAAGTTCAAGGGGTTGACTACGATGAGACTTTCTCACCGGTAGCGAAGCTGAAGTCCGTCCGAATCATGTTAGCAATTGCCGCATTCTACGATTATGAAATATGGCAAATGGACGTCAAAACGGCATTCCTTAATGGTTTCCTTAAGGAAGAATTGTATATGATGCAGCCGGAAGGTTTTGTCGATCCTAAGAATGCTGACAAAGTGTGCAAGCTCCAACGCTCGATTTATGGGCTGGTGCAAGCATCTCGGAGTTGGAACATTCGCTTTGATGAGATGATCAAAGCGTTTGGGTTTACACAGACTTATGGAGAAGCCTACGTTTACAAGAAAGTGAGTGGGAGCTCTGTAGCATTTCTCATATTATATGTAGATGACATACTTTTGATGGGAAATGATATAGAACTCTTGGACAGCATCAAGGCCTACTTGAATAAAAGTTTTTCAATGAAGGACCTTGGAGAAGCTGCTTATATATTAGGCATCAAAATCTATAGAGATAGATCAAGACGCCTCATAGGTCTTTCACAAAGCACATACCTTGATAAGATATTGAAGAAGTTCAATATGGATCAATCCAAGAAGGGGTTCTTGCCTGTGTTACAAGGTATGAAATTGAGCTCAGCTCAATGTCCGACCACGGCAGAAGATATAGAAGAGATGAGCGTCATCCCCTATGCCTCAGCCATAGGTTCTATTATGTATGCCATGCTGTGTACCAGACCTGATGTAAACCTTGCCTTAAGTTTGGTAGGAAGGTACCAAAGTAATCCCGGCAAGGAACACTGGACAGCGGTCAAGAATATCCTGAAGTACCTGAAAAGGACTAAGGAAATGTTTCTCGTTTATGGAGGTGACGAAGAGCTCTTTGTAAAGGGTTACGTCGACGCTAGCTTCAACACAGATCTGGATGACTCTAAGTCACAAACCGGATACGTATATATTTTGAATGGTGGGGCAGTAAGCTGGTGCAGTTGCAAGCAAAGCGTCGTGGCGGGATCTACATGTGAAGCGGAGTACATGGCAGCCTCGGAGGCAGCACATGAAGCAATATGGGTGAAGGAGTTCATCACCGACCTAGGAGTCATACCCAATGCGTCGGGGCCGATCAAGCTCTTCTGTGACAACACTGGCGCTATTGCACTTGCCAAGGAGCCCAGGTTTCACAAGAAGACAAGGCACATCAAGCGTCGCTTCAACTCCATTCGTGAAAATGTTCAAGATGGAGACATAGAGATTTGTAAAGTGCATACGGACCTGAATGTAGCAGATCCGTTGACTAAACCTCTCCCTAGAACAAAACATGATCAACACCAGAATTCCATGGGTGTTCGATTCATCACAATGTAACTAGATTATTGACTCTAGTGCAAGTGGGAGACTGTTGGAAATATGCCCTAGAGGCAATAATAAAAGCATTATTATTATATTTCCTTGTTCATGATAATTGTCTTTATTCATGCTATAATTGTGTTATCCGGAAATCATAATACATGTGTGAATAACAGACACCAACGTGTCCCTAGTGAGCCTCTAGTTGACTAGCTCGTTGATCAACAGATAGTCATGGTTTCCTGACTATGGACACTGGATGTCATTGATAACGAGATCACATCATTGGGAGAATGATGTGATGGACAAAGACCCAATCCTAAACATAGCACAAGATCGTATAGTTCGTTTGCTAGAGTTTTCCAATGTCAAAGTATCTTTTCCTTAGACCATGAGATCGTGTAACTCCCGGATACCGTAGGAGTGCTTTGGGTATGCCAAACGTCACAACGTAACTGGGTGACTATAAAGGTAGACTACGGGTATCTCCGAAAGTGTCTGTTGGGTGACATGGATCAAGACTGGGATTTGTCACTCCGTATGACGGAGAGGTATCACTGGGCCCACTCGGTAATGCATCATCATAATGAGCTCAGAGTGACCAAGTGTCTGGTCACGGGATCATGCATTACAGTACGAGTAAAGTGACTTGCCGGTAACGAGATTGAACGAGGTATTGGGATACCGACGATCGAATCTCGGGCAAGTAACATATCGATAGACAAAGGGAATAGCGTACGGGATTGATTAAATCCTCGACATCGTGGTTCATCCGATGAGATCGTCGTGGAGCATGTGGGAGCCAACATGGGTATCCAGATCCCGCTGTTGGTTATTGACCGGAGAGTCGTCTCGGTCATGTCTGCTTGTCTCCCGAACCCGTAGGGTCTACACACTTAAGGTTCGGTGATGCTAGGGTTATGAAGATATGTATATGCAGAAACCTGAATGTTGTTCGGAGTCCCGGATGAGATCCCGGACATCACGAGGAGTTCCAGAATGGTCCGGAGGTAAAGAATTATATATAGGAAGTGCTATTTCGGGCATCGGGACAAGTTTCGGGGTTATCGGTATTGTACCGGGACCACCGGAAGGGTCCCGGGGGTCCACCGGGTGGGGCCACCTGTCCCGGGGGGCCACATGGGCTGTAGGGGGTGCGCCTTGGCCTAGATGGGCCAAGGGCACCAGCCCCTATAGGCCCATGCACCTAGGGTTTCCACCATGGAAGAGTCCATGTGGTGGAAGGCACCCCTAGGTGCCTTGGGGGGGAGGGAAACCTCCCCTTGGCCGCCGCCCCCCTAGTAGATGCCATCTACTAGGGCCGGCGCCCCCCTGGCACCCCTATATATAGTGGGGGGAGAGGAGGGATTTAAAACGAGCCCCTGGCGCCTCCATCTCCCCCCGTTACGTCTCTCCCTCGTAGTCTCGGCGAAGCCCTGCTGCTGTGACGCCCTGCATCCACCACCACGCCGTCGTGCTGCTGGATCTTCATCAACCTCTCCTTCCCCCTTGCTGGATCAAGAAGGAGGAGACGTCTCCCGTCCCGTACGTGTGTTGAACGCGGAGGTGTCGTCCGTTCGGCGCTGGTCATCGGTGATTTGGATCACGTCGAGTACGACTACATCATCACCGTTCTTTTGAACGCTTCCGTGCGCTATCTACAAAGTTATGTAGATGCATCTAATCACTCGTTGCTAGATGAACTCCTAGATGATCTTGGTGAAACGAGTAGGAAAATTTTTGTTTTCTGCAACGTTCCCCAACAAGTACTTGCTCTGATTTTCCTCCGCAAAAAGAGATGTTAGGAAGTTTCACGCTCCCCATAGAATGAACACTTCAGGTGGATCTACAAGCAGGAGTAGACATGCTGAAGAACAGTGCATCGAGGATGATGCGCATCCGTGCTGTGACCAAAGACTGAGAAACTCGCTGGAGAAATGAACAAGGAGTAAAGATGCGTCTTCAGGGGTGTCTTTCTTCAGGTGGAATCATTGTCTTTTGAGTTTATGTTCATCCTTGGAGTCTTCCCCTGCGTGGGACTATCTTTTGGTGCTCGTTTGTGAGCAGTCTGGGGGTAGCCCCGTCTGAATTACATACTTATTTGGTGTCGCTGGGTTTTCATCCTACAGTGGCTTATCTTGATGGCGAGTGCTCACAGTAGGTTTCCCGGCGATGCTTGAACTCACTCTCCCCTCTCTCGCCTCATTCTGTGGACCTGGTTGTATATCCGTTATGTCGTAGTAATGGAAAGGGGTTATGCCCGGTTAAAAAACAAGCTTCACTAGTACACCCACAACTAGAATAAACCTCACACTATCCGTTACACAGACAATGCTAACTAATACAGTTAGAAATATTCCAGGATGTTTTCTTTCCAGGTATTTACATCTTTCTTTAGGGCAACTCCAGCACGTGATCCCAAACGGACGTCCGTTTTGCCCGGATTCTGTCCATTTGGGTAGGGCAATGGGGTCGTGTCCGGGCCAGTCTTGAGATACGGTGGCCGTACGCCCAATGCGCGGCCGCATCCTGGCGGCCGCATCCTGTCCGCCTCCTTTTCAAACGATTACTTTCAAAATAACCACGCCCTAGTTCAGGCCAGCGGCCCTAGTTCACGCCGGCAACAGAGCCAGCGGCCTACACGTCCTCGCCGGCAACACAGCCAGCGGCCGCCAACAGAGTCAGCCTACAAAATGAATAGTTTTGTCACCGGCAATACTGCCAGCGGCCGGCAACACAGCCAACCCCCAAAATGAATAGGTTTATTGCCGGCACACAGCCAGCGGCCGGCACCCATGCCAGCTTCCAAAAAGAACGGCCACGACCGATCAGACGACCTAGTTCAGGCCGTTGGCGTCGAACATCTCCTTCTGCCTGGCCTCGACCCAGCACCTGGTCTTCTCGCTCATCTTGGTCAAGTCCACGCTCAAGATAGCAAGGGCCACCTCATTTGCTTTGGTTGCGGCATTGGTGACCTCGATGTCGAGATGCCTCTATCTGGCTGTGACATTGGCGGCCTCGATGTCAAGGTGCCTTTGCTGGGATGCTTCCTCCATGTCAATCTTCCTCTTCTTGTCCGCCTCCTCCATCTCAAGCTTCTTCCTTTGAAGCTCTAGGTATTGCTTCATTTGCTCGTCCTTGCTTTGTCACTTTCTCTTATCCATCACATCATTTTGAGACATCATGATGTGCAAAGTCTCATGCAAGGCCATGGATGATGCATCACGTATGTCGTCCACCTTGGAGTTGGTCTTGCCCCTCGGCCTCTTCAACGCCTCACCATCTCCACCTCCGGACAACGCGGCCGTCTTTTTGCCTCTCTTCCTTTGAAGTTCACGGTATTGATCTTTGAACTTAGGGCAATTGTTGATGGCCATCCAACAATGTGTAAGAGTAAATGGCTTGTCATTGTGTCGGGCCTTGAATGCTTCCAAAGATTGAAATGCCTACACGACCAACAAACAATTGAACATGCAAACATATAGAAGGCCGAAGTCTCATGGCCGTAGCAACGAAAGAACTTGGGTGAGGAGAGCATACCATGTCCCCAATGCCGAGACTACTCATGGGCCATGCTTCAACACTCTCAAGTGTGGCACAATACTTGTCACATTGTTGTTGGATGAACAACCACCTCTTTTGAATCGAGGCGATGCCACGGTGTAAGGGCATATTTCACTCTATGTGGTTTTGGTGATTGATGACAATGCATTTGCGGACTAATCATGTGCATTGAGCATTTCAGATATCTCATGTCTAGGCACAAGACGATTCGGTGCCCCATGGAGCCTAGTGAAGACGGCGTTTCTCTACATTTCTTTTTGGTGGATTTGAGTCATAGGAAAGCCATACTATTCAGATGGGGTCCGCTTCGGAAAGGTTAGGGTGGAATCAACGCGTACACGTATGTTCCTTTGCACTACCTTTCCTTTGCTTCTTTGGAGCACCGACCGTCTATCTGTGTCTTTGCAAAATGAAGGACTCCAAGTGGTATTGTGCTATGGCATGCGATAGTACTGCTCAAGGGAGCAGTAGTACCGCAGCGGCCCACGGTAGTACCGGCCAGGGACGCGGTAGTACCGTGTGATGCAGTAGTACCGCTCCTTGTGTGCGGTAGTACCGTGGCCTCTAGCCGAGCATAGTAACGCGCGCGGAAGTAGTGACGGATGTAAATTTTTACATCCGTGCCCTACGTGGTAGTACCGCTCCCTGCATGCGGTAGTACCATGTTGGATTTTTGCACAGATCGAAACTCAGCGGAAGTAGCCACGGATGTAATTTTATTAGTCTGTGCCTTCCCATGCTAGAAAAACCTGCGTTGCGGTATAACCGCAAGGGCGCGCATAGTACCGCTCCGACGGTTCTATCGGTCGTTGCTTCAATGCAATAGGGGCTCGTCTGGCTCCTGCCGTGCAAGCGGTAGTACCGTAGTGCCTTGCGGTAGTACCGCAGGCCTGTGCGGTAGTATCGCATGTTTGAGCGGTAGTACCGCATGTCGCGAGCAGAGTAAGTGGGTAACTGTTGGATCTTTCCTCTCACTATATAAAGGGGGTCTTCTTCTCCTAGTTGACCACCTCTTCCATCCCCAAGCTCCATTGTTGCTCCAAGCTCCATTTTCGCCCAATCTCTCTCCCTAACCAATCAAACTTGTTGATTCTCTAGGGATTGGTTGAGAAGGCCCCGATCTACACTTCCACCAAGATAAATTTGATTCCCCCCACTAATCGCTTGCGGATCTTATTACTCTTGGGTGTTTGAGAACCATAGGCGGTTGAGGTCACCGCGGAGCCATATTCCATTGTGGTGAAGCTTCGTGGTGTCATTGGGAGCCTCTAATTAAGTTGTGGAGATTGCCCCAACCTTGTTTGTAAAGGTTCGGTCACCGCCTCCAAGGGCACCAATAGTGGAACCACGGCATCTCGCATTGTGTGAGGGCATGAGGAGAATACGGTGGCCCTAGTGGCTTCTTGGGGATCATTGTGCCTCCACACCACTCCAACGGAGACGTACTTCCTCTCAAAGGGAACGAACTTCGGTAACACATCCTCATCTCCATCGACTCCACTCTTGGTTATCTCTCACCTTTACTTGTGCAAGCTTATATTGTGTTGTATCCCTTGCTTGCTTGTGTATTTGTTGTTGTTGCATCATATATGTTGCTCACCTAGTTGCATATCTAGACAACCTACTTTGATGCAAAGTTTAATTTGGTAAAGAAAAGCTAAAAATTGTTAGTTGCCTATTCACCCCCCCCCTAGTCAACTATATCGATCCTTTCAATTGGTATTAGAGCCTCTTCTCTTTATTGAGGACTTTACTGTCTGAAGAGTATGGTTGACATCATAGACGGTGAGGAGGAGCACCCCGGTGTGAATCCATCCTTGTCTATGGCCAATGGGGGATCCTCGGTCTCACTGAGGAATTCAATGCAGCTTTGGACACATTGAAAACCTCCATGACGACGGAGGTCAAAGGCATGTTCAAGGAGTTTCTTGATGGTCTTAAGTTATCCACCACACCGTTGGAAGTGGTCGCTCCCACTAACAAGGTGATGGATGCTAACTCCGATAAGGGGGGAGCTTCTAGTGATAAAAATCCTTTGCCTAGTGGTAGAAGTGGAAACGGCATCTTTGCCCATGTTGAACCACCTCTTACTTATGGAGGACTGGTTCCCTCCACTCATTTGAATCATGTTGGTCCTCCTCCTAAGTTTGTGAAAAATGAGGATTTTGCTTCTTGGGTCTACCGTTTTAAATGTCATCTAAAGCATAGTTCTACTAATCTTTGGAGAATTATTGAGCAAGGTTTCTACCCGCATGACCCAAGCAACCTCACTCCTCAAGAATCCACAGATCATCAATTCAACGAGTCCGCTCTCTTCATTATTCAAGATGCAATTGCACCCAAAGATATTGCGCATCTCCGACCTTTCACCGTGGCCAAGGAAGTATGGTAACATGTGGTTTCCATTTACAAGGGAAGCGCAAGAATTCAACGCTCCAACTATGAAGCGGTGCAAGATGAAGCCAATGAGTTTGCTATGAATGAAGATGAAGAACCTCGTGAGCTCTACCGGAGATTAACCACTCTCGCGGTCTCACTCCGAGATCATGGGAGCAAGGATACGAATGACAATTGGATCAAGCGCAAGTTTCTCAAGGCCATGATGCCCTACCACAAGGCCATGTCATCCGTTATCCATCAAAGGCCGTACTTTCATACCTTGTCCTCAAGTGAAGTGTTGGATGCGTTTGTTGCTATGAGAATCTTGGACAAGACCGCCGACAATGCGGTGATGCGCTCTCAACGGGTGAAGAAACCTAACCTTGCTTTGAAGGCCAAGGCTAGTGTGGAAGAAGAGGATGAAGATGAGGAAGAGGAGAGTAACCCCGAAGATACAAAATATGTTATCATGAGCACATGGCTCTCGCTTCAAGGCAAATTTGGAGCAAGAAGAACTCAAGGCCCAACTTCAACAAGAACAACTCAAGTGACACCAAGGGCAAGCAACGTGTGAGAACATGCTATAATTGTGTCAATGTGAGCCACTTTGTTGCGGAGTGCCCTTACGTGAAGCGGGAAGACAATGGTGGCAAGCTTATTCGAAAAGACAAAGCCAAGTCCTTCCCCAACAAGAACAGCTTCACCAAGAAGACTCCTCCCAAGGGGTTGGTGGCACAAGAGGAGTACAATGAGGATGATGAAGATGGTGAGGTGATGGCCATGGCCTCCATTGCCATTGCCACAACTCCATGGGTGTCCCTCTTCGACTCACCCAACGAGAACATCACCGCCAAGTGCCTCATGGCCAAAGCCACCAACAAGGTAACCCCCAACATCAAAACTACCATCACTACTAATCCTTCCTTGACGGATTGCATTGATGAAAGTGAGGGATCTAATGAGGAAGTAAATGAATTTGAGTCTTTTATGAGTAAGCTCAAGGGTAAATCCAAGAAGCACTTTGTTGCTCTCTTGGAACAACTTGGTGAAGCCAATGACATGATCGAGGCTCACGAATAAACCATCTCTAAGATGGAAGGACATACACGTGACTATGACGATGAGATATTGGATCTCTCTAATGCGCTTGAGGAAGAGCGTGGTCATCGTTTGGCTCTTGAGGAGACACACAATGATGATCATGCTAAATTAAGGAAAGATCTTGATCATGCTCTTGTTGTATCTTGTGTGCCCAATTCCGTAAAGGCTAAACTTGGGGTTGACCATGCTAGACTCAAGGAGGAGTTTGATGTATGTGACAAGGCTCACAAGGCCTTGAAGGGTGCTCCTGCTAGCCTTAAGGAGTCTCATGATCAACTCCAAGTGAATCTAACCAAGGAGAAAGCCACTTTTCCTCATATGGTCTTAATTGATAATGCAAATGCTACTAACCCGTGTTGTGAGCATGTGCATCTTGCGGAGGAGAATGCCAAGTTGAAGGAGCAACTTGAGAAAGTCATTTTGTTTTGCATACAAGGTGAGAAGGACCTCAAATGACCTTTTGAGCAATCAAAAGGAAGTTGTGGGCAAGGAGGGAATTGGGTTTGCACCCAAGTCCAAGAACAAGAAGAAGAAGGACAAGGCCAAACAACCTCTTCCTCTCAAGCAAACTTTTGTGAAGGAGGGAGAGGGTGATCCAAAGGAGAAGAATAAGAACAATGCGAAAGGTGGTGGTGTCAAGAAGGGCATTGCCACTCCTTCCAACAAAGCCGGCGATTTTAACCCCTCTTATGTGCTATGTTGTGCTAGTGATGGGCATGTTTATGCCAAATTTGTTGGTTCTCCTTATGAGTACATTGAATGGTCTACTTGGGTTCCTAAGACCCTTGTTACTAACATCAAAGGACCCATTACAAAATGGGTACCTAAAACCAAGCATTAATCTCTTGTAGGTGTTTTCTTTCGATGGGGGATCATGGTTGCTCGATAGTGGAGCCACAAATCATATGACCGGAAGCAAGGACTTGGTGGTGGACGTACGCAAGGTCTCATCTATGCCCACCAATGTCGAGTAGGGCGATGCCTCGTCTTCTAAGGTATTCGGACTTGGCAAGGTGTACATTTCTCATGATCTCACAATCGAGAAAGTCATGCTTGTTGAGTCCCTTGCATACAATTTACTTTCCGTTCGTCAACTTGCAATCATGAGGTTTGCCACTTTCTTTGATATTGATACCATGGCCCTCTTGTGGAGCAAGACTCTTAAAGTAGCCTTTATTGGGCATGTCGAGAATGGTCTTTATGTGATTAACTTTTTGGAGCGACCCACTAAGACCGCGACATGCCTAATGGCTAAAGTTGACGTGGGATGGCTTTGGCATCGGCGTTTAGCCCATGTTAATATGAGATCATTGCAAAGTCTTCTCAAGGGGGACCATGTGCATGGACTAACAAATGTTAGTTTTGCCAAAGATCGTGCTTGCAGTGCTTGTATCGAAAGAAAGCTACATGAGAAGGCTCACCCTCCTACGACTATCATCTACTCAAAGAGACCCTTGGAGCTCCTTCACTTGGATCTCTTTGGGCCTCCATCCTTTGATAGTCTTGGGGGTAGGAAGTATTGCTTCGCGATTGTGGATGATTATTCAAGATACACTTGGGTATATTTCTTCAAGAGGAAGAGTGAGAGTCAACAAACCGTCATCGACTTTGCAAATGAAGCTCAATGTCAACACAATGCAAAGATATTGACAATAAGAAGTGACAACGGCACCGAGTTCAATAACTACACCTTGGATGAGTTTCTTAGTGATGAGGGGATAAAGCATCAACATTCCGCACCTTACACCCCTCAACAAAATGGTGCAGCGGAGAGGAAGAACCGGACGTTGATGGACGCGTCAAGGACACATGATGGCGGAGTTCAAGTCTCCCTACAACTTTTGGGCCGAAGCCATCAACACCGCTTGTCATGCATCCAATCGGCTCTATCTCCACAAGGGCTTGAACAAGACTCCATATGAGATACGTACCGGTAACAAGCCCAACCTCAAGTACTTCAGGGTGTTCGGTTGTAAGTGTTTCATTCTCAAGAAAGGTGTTCGTTTGTCTAAATTTGAGGCTAGAGCTCATGAGGGCATATTTTTTGGTTATGCTACAAACTGTCATGCTTACCGTGTCCTCAACAAGTCCACGGGACTCATTGAGGAGACGTGTAACGTGGAGTTTGACAAGAATAACGGCTCCCAAGTGGAGCAAAGTGGTACTTGTGATGTAGGTGATGAAATCCCTCCCCAAGCCATAAGAAGAATGGGTGTTGGTCATATCCTACCCATTGAGGAACCCCTTGTGGCCGAAGGAGACGGACAAAGTTCCACTCAAGTGGAGCCATCACCAACCCAAGACCCACACGCTTCTGAAGAACAAAGTGAATGCCCTCAACCAAGTGAAGAAGATAAAGGGCAAGATCAATCTCAAGATGGTGGTGAACCACCAAGTGATGCCCAAGGTCAAGTTTGTGGGAGCCATCATGGGTATCCAGATCCCGCTGTTGGTTATTGACTGAGAGCGTCTCGGTCATGTCTGCATGTCTCCCGAACCCGTAGGGTCTACACACTTAAGGTTCGGTGACGCTAGGGTTATTAGGAAGACTAGTATGTGACTACCGAATGTTATTCGGAGTCCCGGATGGGATCCTGGACGTCACGAGGAGATCCGGAAGGGTTCGGAGGTAAAGATTTATATATGGGAAGTTGTCAAACGGACACCGGGAAGTTTCGGGGTCATACCGGTATTGTACCGGGGCCACCGGGAGGGGCCACCCCTCCCGGGGGGCCACATGGGCTGCGTGGGGCAGGGAGCCAGCCCCTGGTGGGCTGGCCGCACCCCCTCCCTTGGGCCCATGCGCCTAGGGTTGAGGGGGGAACCCTAGAGGGGGCGCCCCCTTGGCTTGGGGGGCAAGCCACCCTCTCCCCTCTCCCCTAGGCCGCCGCACCCCCCCCCCCTAGATGGGTTCTAGGGGGCCGGCCCCCTTCTCCCTTCCCCCTATAAATAGAGGGGTGAGGGGAGGGCAGCCGCACCACCCTCCAAGGCGCAGCCCTCCCCTCCCCAACACCTCTCCTCCTCCGTTGTGTGCTTGGCGAAGCCCTGTCGGAGTACTGCCTCTCCACCATCACCACACCGTCGTGCTGCCGGTGGAGCTGTCTTCCTCAACCTCTCCTTCCCCTTGCTGGATCAAGAAGGAGGAGACGTCTCCCGTCCCGTACGTGTGTTGAACGCGGAGGTGTTGTCCGTTCAGCACTTGGTCATCGGTGATTCGAATCACGTCGAGTACGACTACATCATCACCTTGCAAGCTTCCGCACGCGATCTACAAGTGGTATGTAGATGCAAACTCTCTCCCTTGACTCGTTGCTTAGATGAACTCATAGATGGATCTTGGTGAAACCATATAAAAATTTTTAATTTTCTGCAACGTTCCCAACAGTGGTATCAGAGCTAGGTCTATGCGTAGTTCTCTTTGCACGAGTAGAACACAATTTTGTTGTGGGCGTGGATTTTGTCATCTTACTTGCCTCTACTAGTCTTTTCTTGCTCAACGGTATTGTGGGATGAAGCGGCCCGGACCAACCTTACACGTACACTTACGTGAGACCGGTTCCACCGACTGACATGCACTAGTTGCATAAGGTGGCTGGCGGGTGTCTGTCTCTCCCACTTTAGTTGGAGCAGAATCGATGAACAGGGCCCTTATGAAGGGTAAATAGAAGTTGACAAAATCACGTTGTGGTGATTCGTAGGTAAGAAAACGTTCTTGCTAGAACCCAATTGCAGCCACGTAAAAGATGCAACAACAATTAGAGGACGTCTAACTTGTTTTTGCAGCGATTGATCATGTGATGTGATATGGCCAGAAGTTGTGATGAATGATGAATTGTGATGTATGAGATCATGTTCTTTGTAATAGGATTCACGACTTGCATGTCGATGAGTATGACAACCGGCAGGAGCCATAGGAGTTGTCTTTATTTTTTGTATGACCTGCGTGTCATTGAATAACGCCATGTAAACTACTTTACTTTATTGCTAAACGTTAGTCATAGAAGTAGAAGTAGTCGTTGGCGTGACAACTTCATGAAGACACGATGATGGAGATCATGACGATGGAGATCATGGTGTCAAGCCGGTGACAAGATGATCATGGAGCCCCGAAGATGAAGATCAATGGAGCTATATGATATTGGCCATATCATGTCACAACTATATAATTGCATGTGATGTTTATTATGTTTATGCATCTTGTTTACTTAGGACGACGGTAGTAAATAAGATGATCCCTTACAAAAAATTTCAAGAAGTGTTCTCCCCTAACTATGCACCGTTGCTACAGTTCGTCGCTTCTAAGCACCACGTGATGATCGGGTGTGATGGATTCTTACGTTCACATACAATGGGTGTAAGACAGTTTTACACAGCGAAAACACTTAGGGTTAACTTGACGAGCCTAGCATGTGCAGACATGGCCTCGGAACATGGAGACCGAAAGGTCGAACACGAGTCGTATGGAAGATACGATCAACATGAGAATGTTCACCGACGATGACTAGTCCGTCTCACGTGATGATGGGACACGGGCTAGTCGACTCGGATCGTGTAACACTTAGATGACTAGAGGGATGTCTAATCTAAGTGGGAGTTCATAATTTGATTAGAACTTTATTATCATGAACTTAGTCTAAAACCTTTGCAAATATGTCTTGTAGATCAATGGCCAATGCTAATGTCAACATGAACTTCAACGCGTTCCTAGAGAAAACCAAGCTGAAAGATGATGGCAGCAACTATACGGACTGGGTCCGGAACCTGAGGATCATCCTCATAGCTGCCAGGAAACAATATGTCCTAGAAGGACCGCTAGGTGACGCTCCCGTCCCAGAGAACCAAGACATTATGAATGCTTGGCAGTCTCGTGCTGATGATTACTACCTCGTTCAGTGCGGCATGCTTTACAGCTTAGAACCGGGGCTCCAAAAGCGTTTTGAGCACCACGGAGCATATGAGATGTTCGAAGAGCTGAAACTAGTTTTTCAAGCTCATGCCCGGGTCGAGAGATATGATGTCTCCGACAAGTTCTACAGTTGTAAGATGGAGGAAAACAGTTCTGTCAGTGAGCACATCTTGAAGATGTCTGGGTTGCACAACCGTATGACCCAGCTGAACATTAACCTCCCAGATGAGGCGTTCATTGACAGAATCCTCCAGTCGCTCCCACCAAGCTACAAGAGCTTTGTGATGAACTACAACATGCAGGGGATGGAAAAGACCATTCCTGAAGTGTTCTCGATGCTGAAGTCAGCAGAGGCTGAAATCAAGAAAGAACATCAAGTGTTGATGGTCAATAAGACCACTAAGTTCAAGAAGGGCAAGGGTAAGAAGAACTTCAAGAAGGACGGCAAAGATGTTGCCGCGCCTGGTAAGCCAGTTACCGGGATGAAGTCAAAGAATGGACCCAAGCCTGAGACTGAGTGCTTTTATTGCAAGGGGAAGGGTCACTGGAAGCGGAACTGCCCCAAATACTTAGCGGATAAGAAGGCCGGCAACACCAAAGGTATATTTGATATACATGTGATTGATGTGTACCTTACCAGTACTCGTAGTAACTCCTGGGTATTTGATACCGGTGTCGTTGCTCATATTTGTAACTCATAGCAGGAGCTGCGGAATAAACGGAGACTGGCGAAGGACGAGGTGACGATGCGCGTCGGGAATGGTTCCAGAGTCGATGTGATCGCCGTCGGCACGCTGCCTCTACATTTACCTACGGGATTAGTTTTGAACCTTAATAATTGTTATTTAGTGCCAAGTTTGAGCATGAACATTGTATCTGGATCTCGTTTAATACGAGATGGCTACTCATTTAAGTCTGAGAATAATGGTTGTTCGATTTATATGAGAGATATGTTTTATGGTCATGCTCCGATGGTCAATGGTTTATTCTTAATGAATCTCGAGCGTAATATTACACATGTTCATAGTGTAGATACCAAAAGATTTAAAGTTGATAACGATAGTCCCACATACTTGTGGCACTGCCGCCTTGGTCACATTGGTGTCAAGCGCATGAAGAAGCTCCATGCCGATGGACTTTTAGAGTCTCTTGATTATGAATCGTTTGACACGTGCGAACCATGCCTTTTGGGCAAAATGACCAAGACTCCGTTCTCCGGAACAATGGAGCGAGCAACCAACTTGTTGGAAATCATACATACTGATGTGTGCGGTCCAATGAGCGTTGAGGCTCGCGGAGGATATCGTTATGTTCTCACTCTCACAGATGACTTGAGTAGATATGGGTATGTCTACTTAATGAAACACAAGTCTGAGACCTTTGAAAAGTTCAAGGAATTTTAGAATGAGGTAGAGAATCAACGTGACCGAAAGATAAAATTCTTACGATCAGATCGTGGAGGAGAATACTTAAGTCACGAATTTGGTACACACTTAAGGAAATGTGGAATCGTTTCACAGCTCACGCCGCCTGGAACACCTCAGCGAAACGGTGTGTCCGAACGTCGTAATCGCACCCTATTGGATATGGTGCGGTCTATGATGTCTCTTACCGATTTACCGCTATCATTTTGGGGATACGCTCTAGAGACAGCTACATTCACTTTAAATAGGGCACCGTCTAAATCCGTTGAGACGACACCGTATGAATTATGGTTTGGAAAGAAACCTAAGCTGTCGTTTCTAAAAGTTTGGGGATGCGATGCTTATGTCAAGAAACTTCAACCTGAAAAGCTCGAACCCAAGTCGGAAAAATGCGGGTATACCTTCTACTTAAGATCCGAAGGCAAGATCTTTGTTGCCAAGAACGGATGCTTTCTGGAAAAAGAGTTTCTCTCGAAAGAAGTAAGTGGGAGGAAAGTAGAACTCGATGAAGTACTACCTCTTGAGCGGGAAAGTGGCGCAGCGCAGGAAACCGTTCCTGTGATGCCCACACCAACTGAAGAGGAAAACAATGATGATGATCAAGATACTTCGGATCAAGTTACTGCTGAACTTCGTAGGTCAACAAGGACACGTTCCGCACCAGAGTGGTACGGCAACCCTGTCCTGGAAATCATGTTGTTAGACAACAATGAACCTTCGAACTATGAAGAAGCGATGGCGGGCCCAGATTCCAACAAATGGCTTGAAGCCATGAAATCCGAGATAGAATCCATGTATGAAAACAAAGTATGGACTTTGACAGACTTGCCCGATGATCGGCGAGCGATAGAAAACAAATGGATCTTTAAGAAGAAGACAGACGCGGATGGTAATGTTACAATCTATAAGGCTCGACTTGTCGCTAAGGGTTATCGACAAGTTCAAGGGATTGACTACGACGAGACTTTCTCTCCCGTAGCGAAGCTGAAGTCCGTCCGAATCATGTTAGCAATTGCCGCATACTATGATTATGAGATATGGCAAATGGACGTCAAAACGGCATTCCTTAACGGGCATCTTATGGAAGAACTGTATATGATGCAGCCGGAAGGTTTTGTCGATCCTCGGAACGCTAACAAAGTATGCAAGCTCCAGCGATCCATTTATGGACTGGTGCAAGCATCTCGGAGTTGGAACATTCGCTTTGATGAGATGATCAAAGCGTTTGGGTTTATGCAGACTTATGGAGAAGCCTGCGTTTACAAGAAAGTGAGTGGGAGCTCTGTAGCATTTCTCATATTATATGTAGATGGCATACTCTTGATGGGAAATAATATAGAATTTCTGGACAGCATTAAGGCCTACTTGAATAAGTGTTTTTCAATGAAGGACCTTGGAGAAGCTGCTTATATATTAGGCATCAAGATCTATAGAGATAGATCGAGACGCCTCATAGGTCTTTCACAAAGCACATACCTTGATAAGATTTTGAAGAGGTTCAAAATGGATCAGTCCAAGAAGGGGTTCTTGCCTATGTTACAAGGTGTGAGATTGAGCTCGGCTCAGTCACCGACCACGGCAAAAGATAAAGAAGAGATGAGTGTCATCCCCTATGCTTCAGCCATAGGATCTATTATGTATGCCATGCTGTGTACCAGACCCGATGTAAACCTTGCCGTAAGTTTGGTAGCAAGATACCAAAGTAATCCCGGCAAGGAACACTGGACAGCGGTCAAGAATATCCTGAAGTACCTGAAAAGGACGAAGGATATGTTTCTCGTTTATGGAAGAGACGAAGAGCTCGTCGTAAAGGGTTACGTCGATGCTAGCTTCGACTCAGATCTGGATGACTCTAAGTCACAAACCGGATACGTGTATATGTTGAATGGTGGAGCAGTAAGCTGGTGCAGCTGCAAGCAGAGCGTCGTGGCGGGATCTACGTGTGAAGCGGAGTACATGGCAGCCTCGGAGGCAGCGCATGAAGCGATTTGGGTGAAGGAGTTCATCACCGACCTAGGAGTCATACCCAATGCGTCGGGGCCGATCAAACTCTTCTGTGACAACACTGGAGCTATTGCCCTCGCCAAGGAGCCCAGGTTTCACAAGAAGACCAGGCACATCAAGCGTCGTTTCAACTCCATCCGTGAAAATGTTCAAGATGGAGACATAGAGATTTGCAAAGTGCACACGGATCTGAATGTCGCATATCCGCTGACTAAACCTCTCTCGCGTGCAAAACATGATCAACACCAGAACTCTATGGGTGTTCGATTCATCACAATGTAACTAGATTGGTGACTCTAGTGCAAGTGGGAGACTGTTGGAAATATGCCCTAGAGGCAATAATAAAAGTATTATTATATTTCAATGTTCATGATAAATGTATTTTATTCATGCTATAACTGTATTATCCGGAAATCGTAATACACGTGTGAATACTTAGACCACAATATGTCCCTGGTGAGCCTCTAGTTGACTAGCTCGTTGTGATCAACAGATAGTCATGGTTTCCTGACTATGGACATTGGATGTCGTTGATAACGGGATCACATCATTAGGAGAATGATGTGATGGACAAGACCCAATCCTAAGCATAGCATAAAAGATCGTGTAGTTCGTTTTGCTAGAGCTTTGCCAGTGTCAAGTATCTCTTCCTTCGACCATGAGATTGTGTAACTCCCGGATACCGTAAGAGTGCCTTGGGTGTATCAAACGTCACAACGTAACTGGGTGACTATAAAGGTGCATTACAGGTATCTCCGAAAGTATCTGTTGGGTTGACACGGATCGAGACTGGGATTTGTCACTCCGTATGACGGAGAGGTATCTCTGGGCCCACTCGGTAATGCATCATCATAATGAGCTCAATGTGACCAAGGTGTTGGACACGGGATCATGCATTACGGTACGAGTAAAGTGACTTGCCGGTAACGAGACTGAACAAGGTATTGGGATACCGACGATCGAGTCTCGGGCAAGTAACGTACCGATTGACAAAGGGAATTGCATACAGGGTTTGATCGAATCCTCGACATCGTGGTTCATCCGATGACAACATCGAGGAGCATGTGGGAGCCATCATGGGTATCCAGATGCCGCTGTTGGTTATTGACTGAGAGCGTCTCGGTCATGTCTGCATGTCTCCCGAACCCGTAGGGTCTACACACTTAAGGTTCGGTGACGCTAGGGTTATTAGGAAGACTAGTATGTGACTACCGAATGTTATTCGGAGTCCCGGATGGGATCCTGGACGTCACGAGGAGATCCGGAAGGGTCCGGAGGTAAAGATTTATATATGGGAAGTTGTCAAACGGACACCGGGAAGTTTCGGGGTCATACCGGTATTGTACCGGGGCCACCGGAAGGGTTCCGGGGGTCCACCGGGAGGGGCCACCCCTCCCGGGGGGCGACATGGGCTGCGTGGGGCAGGGAGCCAGCCCCTGGTGGGCTGGCCGCACCCCCTCCCTTGGGCCCATGCGCCTAGGGTTGAGGGGGGAACCCTAGAGGGGGCGCCCCCTTGGCTTGGGGGGCAAGGCACCCTCTCCCCTCTCCCCTAGGCCGCCGCACCCCCCCCCCTAGATGGGTTCTAGGGGGCCGGCCC
>NC_041385.1:441319283-441337798 GCF_002162155.2 Triticum dicoccoides
GGGGCCGGCCCCCTTCTCCCTTCCCCCTATAAATAGAGGGGTGAGGGGAGGGCAGCCGCACCACCCTCCAAGGCGCAGCCCTCCCCTCCCCAACACCTCTCCTCCTCCGTTGTGTGCTTGGCCAAGCCCTGTCGGAGTACTGCCTCTCCACCATCACCACGCCGTTGTGCTGCCGGTGGAGCTGTCTTCCTCAACCTCTCCTTCCCCTTGCTGGATCAAGAAGGAGGAGACGTCTCCCGTCCCGTACGTGTGTTGAACGCGGAGGTGCTGTCCGTTCAGCACTTGGTCATCGGTGATTCGAATCACGTCGAGTACGACTACATCATCACCTTGCAAGCTTCCGCACGCTATCTACAAGTGGTATGTAGATGCAAACTCTCTCCCTTGACTCGTTGCTTAGATGAACTCATAGATGGATCTTGGTGAAACCGTAGAAATTTTTTTAATTTTCTGCAACGTTCCCAACAAAGTTCTCCTTCCCGATCAAGTTCAAGATCAATAGCAAGCTCAAGATCAAGAACAAGCTCATGACGACGCTCAAGATGATCAAGTTTCCGCTCCTCAACTATATCTTGAGGAGGAATTGGAGTGTCGTGCCGCCAAGATTTCTTCCAAGCTCACTACCAAAGATCATCTTATGAAGAATGTGCTTGGAAGTTTGAGAAAAGGGGTAAGCACTCAGTAGAAAATTGGCAAAACTATTGTGAACATCACGCGTTTGTTTCTTGTGTTGAACCCCAAAAGGTCTATGAGGCTCTCAAGGATCCGGATTGGCTCAATGCCATGCATGAAGAACTGAACAACTTTGAGCACAACAAGGTGTGGAGATTGGTGCAAAGTCCAACGGGGAACCATAATGTCATTGGAACCAAGTGGATATTCAAGAACAAGCAAGATTCTCATGGAATTATAGTTCGCAACAAGGCTCGTTTGGTAGCACAAGGCTACTCCCAAGTCAAGGGTATCGACTACGGTGAAACCTTTGCTCCCGTTGCTCGCCTTGAATCTATTCGTTTGTTGATTGCTTATGCTTCTCATCATAACTTCAAGTTGCAACAAATGGATGTGAAGAGTGCTTTTCTTAATGGTCCTATTAATGAGGTGGTTTATGTCAAACAACCCCCGGGGTTTGAGCATCCCGAGTTCCCCAATCATGTGTACCAACTCGATAAGGAACTCTATGGCCTTACACAAGCCCCACGTGCGTCGTATGAGCACCTTACCGAGTTGCTGCAAGATCGTGGGTTTGAAATTGGAAAATCGACCCCACTCTTTTTACTAAGAAGGTCAAAGGGGAGTTGTTTGTATGCCAACTATATTTTGATGATATTATCTTTGGTTCCCTTAACAAAGCTTTCAATGAGGAATTTGCCGCTCTCATGGCCTTGAAGTTCAAGATGTCCATGATGGGAGAGTTGAAGTTCTTTCTCGGGTTCGAAATCAAGAGAGAAGAGAAGGAACCTTCATCAATCAAGCCAAATACACTCAAGACATGCTCAAGGGATTCAAGCTAAGTGATGTCAAGCCGGCTTCCACTCCAATGCCCATCAAATGCCAACTTGACATAGATCCCAATGGTAAAGCGGAGGATCAAAAGGTATATTGCTCCATGATTGGCTCCTTGCTTTACCTTTGTGCATCTAGACCGGAAATCATGTTGAGTGTGGGAATTTGTGCACGGTATCAAGCCGCACCTAAGGAAAGCCACATGTGGCAGTCAAGCGAATCTTTCAATATTTGGCTCATACCCCAAACTTTGGCTTATGGTACCCAAGAGGAGCCAACTTCAACCTTTTGGGCTATTCTGACTTGGATTGTGTGGGAGACAGAGTGGATAGGAAGTCAACCTCCGGAGGGTGCCAATATGTTGGTTGATCTTTGGTGAGTTGGTCTTCTAAGAAGCAAAGTTGTTTGTCTCTCTCATCCACCAAAGCGGAGTATGTGGCCGCCGGTAGTTGTTGTGCTCAAATTTTATGTATGAGGCAAACTTTAAGGGATTACGGTGTCATTTGTGACGAAGTGCCTCTTTGGTGTGATAATGGAAGTGCCATCAAGATCTCTCTCAACCCAGTGCAACATTCAAGACGAAGCATATTGAGATTCGGTATCACTTCACCCGGGATTACAGTAGGCGAGGGGAGATCCAGCTCAAATATGTCAACACTCATGATAACCTTGCAGATATTTTCATGAAGCCCTTGGATGAAGCAAGATTTCGCGAGTTAAGGCATGAGCTAAATATCCTTGATTCGAGCAATGTGGCTTGAACTCTTGCACACCCCACCATACTCATCTTGATATCTTGTTTACGTGTAGGCATGGACATAGGAGGAGTGTTGTTCTCTGAACGAACTCTCCCTCCCCCCATTATGCATAAATTGATTAACTCTTTCACATTAGCCATTCTTGATGGAACTTGTGCTTCCAAGACGAGTTTTGGTCATGGGCCCAAGGATAATTCTTCGTGGTGCCATACCAATTGACTCAAACATAGGTGGCTTCGGCCACCGCCCTCTCCTCTAGAGAGGTTTGGTTCGTGTTTGGTCCTCATTGTCTTTTGCCTTCTTGTTGAGCCGTGTTTGTGTTTGAGTTGCCTCGTGTGTGTGCTCGTTTGCGTGTCCGGTCGCTTGAAGGTTGCTTTGCAAAGGTCGTGTTTCTCTGTTTTGTCAAAACGTGCATTTTCTTGGGTTTACGGTACTACTGTGGCAAGCCACGGTACTACCGCAAGAGTTTTGCTTTGTCATCCCTCTATGTAATCGAGTCCGTGAGCTATATATAATAAAGTTTACTGTTGAGTCAAGGGCTTTGTTATCTTGCTATAATCTTAAGTGCGTAAAAGAATAAAAGAAATAAAAGAGTTCATATTGATCTTATGGATAGTAATGACTTCACATATAGAGAGTATGATGATTAAAAGTTGTTGAGAGTTGGCAAACATAGTTTTGGTCATTGTTGCAATTAATAGGAAGTAATAAAGAATGAGAGGTTTTCACATATAAATATACTATCTTGGACTTCTTTTATGATTGTGAGCACTCAATAAAGTATGACATGCTAAAGAGTTGATGTTGGACAAGGAAGACAACGTAATGGGTTATGTTTTCTCACATCTCAGTTAAAGTATATTGTCATGGATCGTCCAACATGTTGAGCTTGCCTTTCCCCCTCATGCTAGCCAAATTCCTTGCACCAAGTAGAAATACTACTTGTGCTTCCAAATATCCCTAAACCCAGTTTTGCCATGAGTGTCCACCATACCTACCTATGGATTGAGTAAGATCCTTCAAGTAAGTTGTCATGTTGCATGCAATAAAAATTGCTCTCTAAATATGTATGACTTATTAATGTGGAGAAAATATGCTTTATACGATCGTGTGATTTGGAAGTAATAAAAGCGATGGACTGCATAATAAAGGTTCATATCACAAGTGGCAATATAAAGTGACGTTCTTTTGCATTAAGATTTCGTGAATCCAACCCTAAAAGCACATGACAACCTCTGCTTCCCTCTGCGAAGGGCCTATCTTTTACATTATGCAAGTGTCAAGGTGATCTTCATCTTTCCCTTTTTATTTTATCCTTTGGCAAGCACCTCGTGTTGGAAAGATCCTGATATATATATCCAACTGGATGTAAGTTAGCATGAACTATTACTGTTGACATTACCCTTGAGGTAAAACGTTGGGAGGCAACACTATAAGCCCCTATCTTTCTCTGTGTCCGATTAAAACTCCAGAACCATAAGTATTGCGTGAGTGTTAGCAATTTTGGAAAACTAAATGATAGTTGAGTATGTGGACTTGCTGAAAAGCTCTATTCTTGACTCTTTCCGATGTTATGATAAATTGCAATTGCTTCAATGACTAATATTATAGTTTGTTAGTTCTCAATGAAGTTTCTGATTCATACTTGACATTGTGAATAGATTGTTACTTGAGCATAAGAAATCATATGACAAAATATAAATATATGTTGCTATTATAAGAATGATCATGATGCCCTCATGTTCGTATTTTATTTTTATCGACACCTCTATCTCTAAAGATGTGGACATATTTTTCGATATCGGCTCCCGCTTGAGGACAAGCGAGGTCTAAGCTTGGGGGAGTTGATACGTCCATTTTGCATCATGCTTTTATATCAATATTTATTGCATTATGGGCTGTTATTACACGGTATGTCATGATATTTATGGCTATTCTCTCTTATTTTACAAGGTTTAACATGAAGAGGGAGAATGCCGGCAGCCGGGATTCTTGGCTGGAAAAGGAGCAAATATTGGAAACCTATTCTGCACAGCTCCAAAAGTCCTGAAACTCCATGAAAGTTATTTTTGGAATTAATAAGAATTATTGAGCGAAAGAAGTACCAGAGGGGGCCCACACCCTGGCCACGAGGGTGAGGGCGCGCCCACCCTTACAGGATGCGTCCCCCTGCCTCGTGGGCCCCCAGGTGGCCCTCCGGCGCCCATCTTCTGCTATATGAAGTCTTTTACCCTGGAAAAAATCATAAGCAAGCTTACGGGACAAAACTCCGCCGCCACGAGGAGAAACCTTGGCGGAACCAATCTAGGGCTCCGGCGGAGCTGTTCTGCTGGGGAAACTTCCCTCCGGGAGGGGGAAATCATCACCATTGTCATCACCAATGATCCTCTCATTGGGAGGGGGTCAATCTCCATCAACATCTTCACCAGCACCATCTCCTCTCAAACCCTAGTTCATCTCTTGTATCCAATCCTTGTATCCAAACCTCAGATTGGTACCTGTGGGTTGCTAATAGTGTTGATTACTCCTTGTAGTTGATGCTAGTTGGTTTATCCGGTGGAAGATCATATGTTCAGATCCTTAATGCATATTAATACCCCTCTGATACTGAACATGAATATGCTTTGTGAGTAGTTACGTTTGTTCCTGAGGACATGGGTGAAGTCTTGCTATTAGTAGTCATGTGAATTTGGTATTCATTCGATATTTTGATGAGATGTATGTTGTATCTCCTCTAGTGGTGTTATGTGAACATCGACTACATGACACTTCACCATTATTTGGGTCTAGAGGAAGACATTGGGAAGTAATAAGTAGATGATGGGTTGCTAGAGTGACAGAAGCTTAAACCATAGTTTATGCGTTGCTTCGTAAGGGGTTGATTTGGATTCATATGTTTCATGATATGGTTAGGTTTACCTTAATACTTCTTTTGTAGTTGCAGATGCTTGCAATAGGGGTTAATCATAAGCGGGATGCTTGTCCAAGAAAGGACAGCACCCAAGCACCGGTCCACCCACATATCAAATTATTAATGTAACGAACGCGAATCATATAAGCGTGATGAAAACTAGCTTGACGATAATTCCCATGTGTCTTCGGGAGCACTTTCCTTATTGTAAGAATTTGTCCAGACTTGTCCTTTGCTACAAAAAGGATTGGGCAACCTTGCTGCACATTATTTACTTTCATTGCTTGTTACCCGTTACAAATAATCTTATCCCAAAACTATATGTTACCTACAATTTCAGTGCTTGCAGAGAATACCTTACTGAAAACCGCTTGTCATTTCCTTCTGCTCCTCGTTGGGTTCGACACTCTTACTTATCGAAAGGACTACGGTAGATCCCCTATACTTGTGGGTCATCAGCCATAGACGGGGGAGGGGTGGTGGGGGCGGGTCGTGGGAGGGTTTGGGGGAAATGGCACAAAATGGGGTGCCGGGGTGGTGCTTTGTGCCACCAACGGGCGGGCCAGGGAAGGACAAGCGCGCGCATCCCGCCCGTCCGTGCACTGTCCGTTTCACCCCAAAAGCGGCCCATGTTTGGATGAAAGCGGACACAAAACAGAAAAAGTCCATTTACGCCCGCGCGTTGGGCTGTCTGGTTTGTCCCTTTTGCCGCAAACGGACGCACCCGGACATGATGGGGTCACGCACTGGAGTTGGCCTTATAGGACCTTAACTGGTCAGAACTGACTCCTGTGTCGCTCGGGAGGGGCGACCCGGGAGATCCAAGCACTGCTGTCAGGTCTCCCTCCTCGCCGAAACCACGTGCGTCATCGTCGCCGCGGCGCCTGGTGCGGTGGCGGAGGGGCTTGCCCCCGGACGCGACGCTCGTCTCCCATGGTGGCTGGTTCCTCGAGGCGCGTCGAACGACGGATCCATCCTATTGGTGCTTGGCTGCAGTACGGTGGTGGCTGGTGACTGCAACGCGAGGTCTAGGGCGGTCAGCGACAGGACGCTGATAGCCTTGGCTTGCGGCAGCAGCGCTTGAAGCTCCCGATCCATGGAGGAGTTCAACCTCGGGTAACCCCAGATCTATGGTTGTGGGACGGCGACGACCCGGTTGCGTGGCGACTGGTGACTGCTGCTGCGCCTGTTGTAGGATCGATCCCCCGCCGTTTGAGCACAATGGAGGGAAGCGATTTGTATGAACCGACTTGAGGCAGTGAAGGTTGTGAGGCAATGGTGGCATGAAGAATACCCTGTGAGTATATTGTCTCCTGGAGATTCATCCTCCTGGTATGTTGGTCGGTCGGTGATTTGCTGCCACAACAGATGACGACGGAGCAAAACGCGGCGTATGGTGGTGTTGTCTCATACAGATTTTCCACAAGTTGCCATCTAGAAGGAAGGTTCAAGATTGCTCGAGCGTCCTGATTGGGGATTTTGGCGATGCTAGTAACCTTCCTCCCCGTCAATGGCTTTGTGTGGCGAGCAGCTCTCGTCGCGGCTCGATTGCCTGCTTGTGTTGGAATGGTCATCTTTTGCGTGGAATACGTCATGACCGTGCACATATGTTGATGTCAGAATCGTGAAAAGTGGGGGTGACAACATTGGAGGACTTCAAATTGATGGTGTTTCTCAAGTACCTAATCTCGAGCTTTGGGGTGAAGAGCCTAGTTTTGGCCCTAGTTGGTCATACCTGGCAATAGTGGCGCTTTGCGTCGTTACCTTGTTGAAGGTATTGCTTGGAGTTTGTTCAGACTTGATCTTCAGGGTGAAAACCTATGATCTTTTCTTTGTTGGGGATCCGGTGACGGCGGCGCTGACACGTCGTTCCCTTCCTGAAGGCGTTGCTGTTGAATAATCTTACTCGTAGCCATTATGTTGTCAAGATATGGTTGATGCCGATGGTCGTTGTTGCTTTTCGTCAATTGTTGTTTTCATCGCTTCAGCATTTTTTGGCCCGCATAGGCAAGTTTTGGTCTTGTATGAATTTGCTTTTGCCAGCGTGGTCATATGTGTGTGTGTTGATGTTGGTTGTGTGGATCCTAATTATGCAGAGGCTGGGTGTATTCTCATTATGTTTGTATCACCTTGATGCTTCACTATGAGTCAATTAAAAATGCCCTTTTTCGAAAAGGACCTTGACTGGACATACACATCTTAATATCATGGGTTTTGCTTCCCTGCTTAAACGTTGATATGGAAAATATCCTATTTCATTTACATCTTAATATCAGCAGTTCGTGTGCAGGAAGGTGGTGCCGTAGGGCGTCATGGTGGCATCGACGGCAGCTAGACCGGGCAAGGATGATGTGTTAGTACAGCTCTGAAGATGGAGTGATGGCAGTTGGCGGCGGCGGCCTCTGAGAGCGCGCCGGACCGGTGTGTGCCCCATACTCGGCAAGTGGCTCGGTTGGGCCCACAAGTCTTAGATGTTGCTTGGCTGTGAGGTCCGTGGTATTAGGCCCGAACTATCAGCATCCCTTCATCAACTGAATAGGAGTAGCGATAGTTGTCGCCTAGACGGTGGCTTCAGACTTACTACTGTATTTTTTGTAAGGTCTTTTGTAAATAATCAATAAAATGGATGTATGCATCGCTCAGATGCAGAGGTCGGGGATAATCCTCATTCTCTAAAAATATAAAAATGTTACATCTCAATGTCATGAGTTTTTTTTTCCTTTCCTGCTAAACATTGACATGGAAAACAGTCACGACTTGGTGCCCACCGGCTGTGGTGTTCCCCAATCTATACCGTTGGACTCTGATCGATTTTGCAGTGTGGGCTTGGTATTGCAATAATTTAGCTAGATCAAGGAGATCGCAGTAACAACATGACAACTATTGTTCTGCAGGCAGGCATAGGGTCCCAATATGGATATCAGATAGCAGTTTGGCACCATGTTTTTTCCACCAACTAGTAAGTGTGCACGTGCAACGCACGTATGCTAATAAACTACAATAAAAACATGAACTTTGTCTTGTGTTTTTACCGGAACATTTAAATGTGTGTCGCCAATGATTTCAATGCAATAATTTATTTTCAATTAAGTCATAGGTCTTGTTTGACCGGTGAAAGACTTCCATTGTTGAAATGTTGTGGTCCCATAATTTCAAAAAGAAAATGAAAAAAACTCGCGCATGTAACACACGACCAAGTCCCAAGTCTTCAAATAAAATTAACGATTACATAAATGTAATGTAATTGTTACTTATTACAAGAATACTTAAAAATAACAACTAATTATTTGATGATGATCCTCTCTCGAAGGTCCATCTTTTGATCCGATCTATGATGCTTCGTTCTAAGACTGGGATATTGTTTATAACTTCATTCTCTTCATACTTCAAAATATGAACCAAAAATCGCTTCCTCTGTTCAAAATCATCCTACATATGCATTATATAACACTTTTATTAAAAAAACATGCGTAACATGTGTAGAAATGAGCATGGTGTCAATACTTACCTTGGGCTGGAAAATGTAGCGTCCCATCGTTCCATGAGTGCATTAAATTGAAAACGAAATAACCAGATAGGGGACTGCATGTATGAAATGTTACATGCGAGTTGAATGAATCAATTAAGATTGTGGTGTATTGAAAGGATCCGTACCCGTATGAGTTTGTGGGAACAGCAGGAACTTTGCACCTCCATATCAAAATGTCATCCTTGAAGGCAGGGTTTGCAGCTTGGAGTGCAAGGTTTAGATGGTTGGCCATAGTTTGAAGTATATGCTTTCCAAAAGTGGGTATTGGAAGCGGGTCCAAAATAGAAATAACTTTTTTATGTTGGTCCAAGACAAACAATAAAAATAACCCAAGAATATCACAAGGCAATAAAATCTACAATGATACATGCATTTAGAAATACATCAATCATTATCATTCATTAAGACCAAATAAACAATGAATTTGAATTTAAATCTTACTGTATCACATTCCGAGATATGATACTCATTGTTGTCAGGCCAGCTATCAAACAGTAGTGCCAACATAGCAATGTCCATACCGTCACGATGACTTGGGACTCATGCATAGTGGGACTCGGACTACGATATTGTAAGAAAATATTAGTGGAATGAGGCAAAATGTAAAATGTGATTAAAATAACTTACACCGAATCGTAGATCCATATAGTGTACTAGGACGTCTCGAGCAAGCTGGACGTCGTGGCACGCTAGTATCCTCACAGCCATGTTAAAACAATCAGCATCCACGTACTCATCATTTTTTAATATGTTCTTTAATTGTCTCAAGTTTAAACTAATAGGGTAAGGCTGAGAGCTTTTCATCCATTCGCTCCTGTGAAATGGGAATTCTGTCATTATACAAGAGTAATAGTTCATTAGAAACAAAAAATGAACTGCAAAAAAGTGTCTTACTCTAGCATCGGGACATCATCAACCATGTTGATGAACAAGCAAAGTTCATCTATTAAGTCGTCGTTTGTTGGAGTTACAGATGGCGAAAGGATAAATGGTTGCGAGATGTGCTCAACTTGTGACGATGAGTTGGATGCTTTAGGTTTGTTAGGAGGTCTTTCGACAATCATACAATCAATAGGATCCGTGTTGGTTTCATCATCATCCAAGTCTCGGTTTCTTATATCGTCATAATTGAATTCCGAGTCAACTAAAATGACAGCTAATTTTGTTCTAAAATCTATCATGTGAACCTAAAGTGAAGTAGTAATAAGGCTTAGTTTTCAAATAATGATACAACACAAAATAATTAGTATCATGATATGATGGAAAATATACCTGTTGGGGAGTGTCGAACAAACTATCTTCCGTGAAGTACTCCATGTAATTTAACATCTAGAGACAACACGATGACTTGATGATAAAGAAATTTTGTTATGCTTAATAACAAAAATATTAATAAAAATATTAGTATCATAAAATGATGATGACTAAACCACACTGTCATACCAGACACGCTTGATAAAAAATAAATTGAACAACGTTTGCAGCTAATATAAATCAAATGACCAAAAGGGCTATCAATAAAAGAATTGAATTTCTGAACGCATATTTTTTAATAAATCAAATGAACAAAGGGTTATCAATAAGAAAATGAATTTGTGAATGCGTAATTATTTTGAGAGGAACCCATATAATTATTACCTCACCGAATGGGTTGTCAATCATAGATATAAAAAATAAAACAAAAGAGACACGGCCAATGATACATTTGGTCGATGTACTGTTTAATCTGGGTGGCTTAATTAGGCCACAGAAAAGCAACAGGATGTAACCCGTTGCACTATCACTTTCTCGGTCTCTCCAGGACACTATCACTTTGCTTTCTCCACTCCTCACTTCTTCCTCCGCCAGCCGCCTCCTCTGCAGCAGGCCGCATCCTCTCCTGGCACAACGTCGGCCGGCGCCCTCACCCCCTCCCACCCCACACCACCACCACCACCACGCCCACTAAGGCCTCGCCCCTCCCCGCTGTCCCTTATCCCCATCACGGCCTCGCCTCGCCCCCTCCTCTCACCACCGCAGCCTTGCGTCGCCTCCAACCCCGCTGATCTTCCCTAGATCGACTTTGCCGCCTCCATCCTACTGCCCCAAAGGAGATCGAGATGCGAGCTGGTTGACACAGTGCAGGAGCAGTCATACCAAATTGGATTGAGATCCAGTGCGTGGACGTGCCCACCATAACCATCGCCCCCCGTGCTTGGCTCAAACAGTCGCTCAACAGGTCGAGTTCGCGGCTCGCACACGTGCTCTACAGGATCAGTCTGATCTCTCTGTCGCCGGTGTTGTCATAATGACTTGTAATCGACCAGACTACTTGTAGAGGACAGTTGAATCTATCCTCAAGTAGGCTTTATCTCCATTCCTCTGTTTTTCATGCAGCTTCAGTTTGTACACTTAGTAGAACACACTTCCTGATCAAATGATGGATAATAACTATTCCAGGTATCACAAAGCGGTTGCTTCAAAGTTCCCACTATTTATATTATAGGTAATGGTAATAGCAATTTCAGTTCTTGTTCTTGATATCTTTAAGTGTGTACAATGATATTTTTACATTGCTTCTTCCAATTGCAGGATGGTACAAATGGAGAAGTAAAAAAAGGTCCAGAGTTATACCCAAATAACATTTATGTAGGTGTGGAAAAGAAACACATGCTCTAAGCTCAATTGCCTAATAGTATAACAGTTTGAAGCCCTTTATATGCACGGGCATTTTTAGCTCGTCCTCTATAGTTTGAAGCCCTTCCGAGCCGGGTGTTTGTGCCAATTCCTTGTTCTCAACGGCCACCATTTGTTGACTTGTTCGTTGTCGGTTAATTTCTGAGAACAATATTAAAAGAATTACCCGTATGTAGGATATAATATAATTAGAATGATTTTGGAAATAGTTGGAAAAGAAAAGTCACCTGTGTATGTTCAGAATCTTTGGTCTCTCTATTTGCTATGTTTTCTTTAAGAATAGGTGTATATTGTGGGCTCTACGCGTAATTATTTTCCTGCACTTCATTATTGTTGAGTATTTCACTTGATTCGTCATCACTCGGTAGCTGAAACATATGGTAGTATAATATTATAACAGAGAGAATATCTTTTTGATATGATATTGTAATAATTTTTTTACAAAGTGATCTGTGGCGTTAGAATTAGAATAGTAATGAAATGTGGAAAGAAAACTTGCCTCTGTCGATTCGGCGATTGTATCTCCATCCTTGGTTCTCACAGCATGAAAAAGCATGTTTAGTGGACCCTCCGTAATGGACTCTTGTGTAGCCTTTGTGGACTCGGGATCTGTATCCTCCTGTATGGTTATCAGCTCATCAATCTGCATATTCTATGTATCCTCCATAATATATTCTTCTTGTATCGCCTCTGCCGACTCAGTGTTTGTATCCTCGTCTTTCTTTATCACCTCTTCAATCTGCATCTTATCTATATCCTCATCCTTTGCTACCTTCTTGATGTTTTTCTGAAAACCCAAGCATGACACTTTTAAATAGGAAACCTTGCATAGGAAGAAGAGAGATATAAAGTGTCTTTACCGTGTTTCTATACAAGACAACTCGAGCAATAGTTGTTTTTACTCTGTATGGCAGTTAATATGAGCCACAATTGATTACCATATGAACTGTTGCCTCTGTAGGATTGAAGTGGTGGTCGTAACACAGGCAGTTGGGAGGACCCAATGGCATAGTCGATATTACTGACATTTTCCTTGTTTCTATCTGGTGTTCTTAATGAATTTGGACAAGAAGTGGAGTCTGGTCCCTCACTATCACATCAACAGGTATGCCTACATCATAATTGTATGTGCAATGTTAGTTGTTGACCCACAGATGCTGGTATTATGGTTGGATGTAGGAGAACACATGACCTTTCGCAGGTGGTGTGTGTCGTTGCTGGGTGACAGCAGACTGCGCACTGGGCCTCTCCACAGTGTCAAAACATGTCCAAAAGAACACTTAATTAACATGATTTTACATGTGATTCATGAATATATGATAGAAAACAGAGAAAATGGAGTAACCAGGCGACATGGCCCCGGGTGGCTTAGATGTAGTGTTGATTCCATTTAGGATAGCAGCGGTAGCTTTCTTACAATCCCTTGCCTCATGTCTTTCCTTTAATATTGCATCCCTGTTTAGTGCATACCTCTCCTTTTCCCTCTGTCTCTTCAGCTCTTTTGGATCTGATTTTTGACCTGCGAGACAATGACATATTCTGGATTTACAAGATCTAAGTAGGTAAGAGTAGGTAATATATGTATTTACCTGAATTGATGTTGTTCGTCGGGTCCTGAAAGGGAGTACGTACCCCAGTACACTGAGAGGATGCCATATTGTTTTCTCAATGGTTCTTTTTGTGAAACACTTATTCAATCCTTCGTCAACTCAGTTTGTTCATGATGTACTGTAAGTATCAAATTTCACAATACAAATTACAGTCTGTTAGATTAAAAGAGCAATTTCGTTTGTCTTTTGTCAGATCATAAGACGTGCAAATTAAATTGATCTAACAGGTGCACTGGCAGGTCGAGAAGTTGCAGGCCACACAGGGTAATGCCACCGGAGGTAGGGCAGCGCGCCGGGTTGAGGACCTCGCAGACAGGGCGAGGGCGGCGTGGCGAGGATGGCGGGGCGAGGAGAGATAGGGCAGCAAGGCGGGTCGAGAGCGTCGTGGACACCAGCGGCGAGGGCGGCTGGCCGAGGCAAGATTCGTGGCGTGATGCCGGCGGCGTTGATCATGGAGGTTTGTGGCGTGGTGTCGGCTTTGATTGCGGAGGCACTGTTTAATTCCCTGGAGGTATCATCGTTGGGCTCTGTAGCATCCTGAACGGGGGAGTCTGCCGGCAGAACATTTGTGTTCAACCGTAGATCTGATTGCACTATGGTGGATGTAACGTAGACAGTTGGATGCAACTAAGTGGGTCTGATCGGACGTAGGGGTTATCTTGTGTGCACTTTATGGGGTGGACGTAAGAGAAGTCATGTTTGGTCTTTTAATAGTAGTATAGATAGATTAGATCCCTATTGTATAGTTTTTGGATGTAGTTTTTTCTAGTGCAGCATCCATTTTTTAGAACCAGAATTTTCTTTTCTTTTTTTAGATGTGTGTACGCGCACGCATTTTTGTATAGAACAAGCATCCATATCTTTTTTTTCTAGCTTTTTTAGCTTTGGCTTTGTGTTAAGTATGTCAGCCTAAAAGAAGTATAGATGGAAATATCTAATTCTAAAAATATCTATTTTATGTGGATTTGCTATTCTCAGCCGACCAAGAATTAGCCAAGTCTTAGTCAATTCGGTAGCAATCGGACCTCAACTTCAAGTGTTGCCTGAGAATGCAACTATATGTCTTCAAAGCGACAAAGAATTACTAGTTCAGTTTTGTTTGTTTTGTTTTCCTCTCATGTCCAATCGTTTGCTTTTAATGTTTTTGGTGGCCGGGCTGTTTTAGGGTGCGCCTGGGTGTGGGCATGGATGTGTGATGGCCTGCCTTTTTTTGGTTTTATTTTTGTGTTCTATTTTATTTATTTTTCATGCTTCTTTTTTATCTTCTTGCGAGTGGTTTTCAACAAAAAAATAGGCGTCCTCGTGACATTGATTTTATTTTTTATTTTTTACCATTTTCCTTGTTTCATTTTTTATTTATAATCTCTTTTTTATTTGCTTTTTAAAAAATTCCTTGTTTCTTTTTTATTTATTTTTATTTTTCTCTTTTTATTGCTTTTAAAACCTTTTTCTCTGGGTTAATCTGATTTGGGAAAGTTACTATGGCAACAATGCACCCACTGACAGATCCGTGGGCTCATTTTGGTGGAAATCCATCATTAAATCGCTTCCTACCTTCAAAGAGATGGCAATCTGCATAGTAGGTCAATGTTCTTTAGCTCTTTTTTTCCATGATAAATGGGCTCATACTGCACTCAAACTTGGAGACAAGGCCCTGGGACCTAACGGTTTCACCTGGAAATTTTTCAAGGTCTGCTGGGACATTATCAAAGATGATGTCATGTTGGTGATCAACAAGTTCTCAAATCTGCATGCAGAAAACTTCCAGTGGCTCAACTCGGTGAATATCGCCCTTATCCCTAAGAAAGATGGCGCCAAAGGCATATCAGACTTCAGACCCATCAGCCTGATACATGCCATTGCAAAGCTCATTGCCAAAATCCTTGCAACGCAGTTGGCCCGTCATATGAACAATATTGTCTCCATTGTGCAAAGTGCCTTCATCAAAACAAGGAGTATCCACAACAACTTCCTGTATGTCCGGAACCTGGCAAGGAAATTTCAGCGCAAAAAAACTCCTATGCTCCTCTTCAAGCTTGACATCAAGAAGGCTTTTGACTCGGTAAAATGGGATTATCTGATGGATCTGCTAACCCACCATGGCTTCCCGAGTCGATTCAAAGGGTGGGTTTCGGCTCTCCTCTCCACGGCCTCCTCCAGGGTTTTGCTCAATGGTATTGCCGGTTACCCGATCAAGCATGGATGTGGCCTTCGATAGGGTGACCCTCTCTCGCCGTTGCTCTTCGTGTTGGCCATTGACCCGTTGCACCACATCTTGGAAATGGCCACCTCTCAGGTTCTTCTGCACCAGCTAGGCAGCCGCTTCACGGGCATTAGGGCTTCTTTATATGCTGAAGATGCGGCGGTTTTTTGCGCCCCCATCAAGGAGGATGTCATTGCCAACACGCTCTCCTCCTTTGGTGAATCAACGGGGCTGGTCACCAACTGTGCGAAGAGCTTGGTTACCCCCATCCAATGCGCAAGTCTGGACCTCAATGACATCCTGCAGCATTTCCCGGTCTGCCGATCATCATTCCCAATTCGCTACTTAGGCCTTCCGCTTGCGATTCGATGGCTCAAAAGGATCCATTTACAGCACCTTGAAGACAATGCAGTCGAAAAGCTTGCACCTTGGAGAGGGAGACATGTGGCTATTGCTGGCCGAATGGCTTGGTCAAGGCGGTCCTCACGGCAGTGGCCATCTACCATATCACCCCACTAGACATCCCGATGGAGGTGCTACAGAAAATGGACAATTTGCGAAGAGCCTATCTTTGGGATGGAACTAACACTATGTCTGGCGGCAAATGCAAAATTAACTGGGAGCACGTTTGTAGGCCCAAGCAATTTGGGGGCCTGGGAATCCTCAATTTGAAAAAGTTCGCCACCGCGCTCCGCCTTAGATGGCTATGGCTAGAGTGGGATGACCCGCCAAGGGCATGGTGTGGTACTGAGCTCCCCTATAGAAAGGAAGATCGAGACATCTTTGCGGCTGTCACTAAGGTCACAATTGGTGATGGCTCCAAGGACATTTTCTGGGAGTCTTCTTGGTTGGATGGCATCCGTCCCAAAGACATCGCCCCAAAAATCTTTCGAGCTTTCCAGGAAGAAGCGTGGCACCATTGCTTTGGCCCTCAGGGAGGATAACTGGGTAAATTGGATTGACACAACAGCAAGATTATCCCTAGTCCATCTCGAACAGTTCATTGCTCTGTGGAACATGCTCTTTCCTATCAACCTCCAACCTGGTGTCCCAGACACCATCCTTTGGAAGCTCTCTAGTGATGGATCTTACTCTGCCAAGACGGCCTATTTGGCCCAATTTGCTGGACTTGTTCAATCCAACTTGCAAACCATTGTGTGGAAGGCTTGGGCCCCTCCAAAATGTAAAATCTTTGCCTGGTTGGTCACACAAAATCCGGTCTGGACGGCAGACAGGCTGCAATGTCGTGGGTGGCCAAGCTGTGGTCGTTGCCCGCTTTGCAATCAAGTGCGAGAGTCCGCGGCACATCTACTGTTCAAGTGCCGCTTCTCCATTCGGGTCTGGAAGGAGGTCCTTGCATGGCTGCACCTTGATATAGATACCACCCACTAGTTGAACTTTGGCACAGTAAGGTTTTGGTGGGATGGAGTCCTCGCCAACAATGCGCACCCGAGGAGAGCCTTGGCCTCTGTACTACACCTTGTAAGCTGGGAGCTTTGGAAGGAGAGAAATGCACGCGTGTTCAGGACCAAGACGACACCTGTGGCGGTCATAGTGCGAACTATTAAGGAGGATGCGTCTATCTGGGCTATGGCGGGCGCCAAACATTTGTGTAATTAGATGCCGCGGGAGTAGGCCTTTGCCCTTTCTGCTTTGGCGGGGCTGTGATGTACTAAACCATACTCTTCTCCTTATTCAATGAAATTGGCAAATCTTTTGCTTCGTTTAAAAAAAACCAGTTCCCAGAGTTGTTCTATTTTGCTTTGACTCAGTAAGAGAAGCTGCAGATTCTGATTGTTTTCAAGAATTATTTCACATACCATTGTCAGTTCAAGCTTTTGCACAGTTTCATGAAGCCAAAAACTACCTAGATAGTAGAATGCTCGTACATTGCCACGGGCTTTTGAAGTATATCTAGTTGGAGTTATATAAAGATAATGAATGCCAAATTTCACATGTAGAGACAATATAATGTGAGCCCAATCGAGAAATAACTGAAGTTCACTTCAGTTGCAATGTAAATTGATAACAAAAAAGGCAAATTGACTATGTATACATATAAAGCGATGATCCAACTAAAAACTATTACAAATTAAGATCTACTTGATGCGTCTAAGAAATTTTCGCACAAAATCACGAAAGTTGGATAAAAATGGTTTCCTCAACTCACACCCATCCCGCACAGGCGATATGTGTAGTTAGCATTAATAATTCACGTGAAAGGTCTTAAAACGTGTAAAGGAGAATACTCACCGCACAAACCGGCTTCACAAGTTCTTTACCGTTCCACCAAAGCATTAAAAAAATAGCCAGACACATCCCTCCAATTTCCTAAACTAATATATTTAATGTAGTGAGAACAAAAAAAATGCTTGTATTATGAATTTTATGATAATGAAATATGTTAATTTATTACCCATCTATGCTCATTGGAATACTGGACGAAAAAGTGTTTTTTTGCATGGAATACGTGTCTCATTTATATCATAAAGATCATAGTACAAACAACGTACATGCCAACCTGGCAAAACTGAGCAATTAGCAGAACGCTAGTCTTTACACAAAGTAACAATAACCAAGAAGTAAAAGTACAAATAAAAGTGAAGAAACCTCTAGGCTTGACACCAACGTCTGTCACCTCTCTCTGGCACCACCATAGCAGCCACCAAAGAAAAAAATATGTTGCATTTCTCTATGAGCAAACAACCGTTTTTTCCTTTGTTATATAAAAATAGTTGGTTATCCATAATTTCTTGAATCCTTATAATTTATTTATACAGACTAAGAGAAATTGTCTGACACAAGATAAACATATGCAAGAAGTCCAACATAAACCAAGTATATTCTGTTTCCTCTCTCAAATTTGTGTTTATTTGTATGATATTTTGAATATAGTGAATATGTATAAAAAATCTTTATTTGTATGACCCATATTTAATATATATGTTATTTACTTTATTCCTATTTTACCCCTCATATGCATCTTTCCTTTTTGACAGGAAACATTGCTCCCTAGAAAAAGACAGGAAATGTTGCCAATCCATCTTACTCTCCAACACAGCCGCACAGCTAGACGCAACACTCACTCTCCCATTCCCCTCACTCTCTCTACTCCCTCTCTCTATCTCTCCACTCCCTCTCCAAATCCCGATCTCGCCAGCATCACCCACCCCCTCGCCCCCACAGCTGCCACAACCGACGACCTCATCTCTCACCGATGGCCCCTCTCATCCCCTCCCCTCTCCTCATCTGAAAAACGTGAGGCCATGTTTGGTTGACAGGGTTGTGGAGGGGTTTTGACAGGGATTGAGGTGGATTAAAT
>NC_041385.1:441338509-441343118 GCF_002162155.2 Triticum dicoccoides
CAACCCTCTTAGGGCAGGCTGTAATCGAACAAAGCTTGAAGGGGGAGATCGAGCGGCCAGGCGGTGGCCAGATCCGACCACAACTGGCAACCAACATCACGCTATGGTCGCCAGCGCCGTCGTCGAAGGGCGGGCTTCTTCCACCTCGACAGACATGCTCACGCGCCAGGAGAGGAGAGGGGGTCTTCTGCTTCTTCCTCGCTCAGCACCCCTCTCACTACACCATGGATCGACCTTCCTCCACTCCCACAGATGCCATGGACCGAGCTCGATCCCCTCAAGGTCATCTCTTCACCCTTCTCCTCATGTGGCTTAGTGCACCGCTAATACTCACCTTCTATCTCCCCCTTTCCTCCCAGATTGAGACCTCCACGTGCTTCCGCTTGGCCGCGTCACTCCACCTCAACATCTCCTCGGGTAAGCAGCAGCACCCCATGGCCATTTTAATTTTCATAGGATTTTTTTGTGTGATGATGCCTTCTCTTATCCATTGCCGAAAATCCTCAATAGGAAGGAACAAGTGCTACCGTCGATCCGAAGCTCGTGCCAGGGGAAGGGATTCCCTCACTGCCTTCTAATTCGAGTTAGTAGCCAACATTTTCAGTGGCGGCGACTGGTGTGTGTGTGTCGTCGACTACAACCTCCTCTCCGGTGAGTCCATCTCCGACCTCTAGATCACTCTCTTGTGCGGTTGTAGTACCTTGCTCTGTTTCATGGTCATGGATGGTTTGTTTGTGCTTCTGTGCCTGTTGTTGCAGTCCAGTTAGCTACTATCATGGGATAATGTACTGGTAATAAGAAGATTTTACTCTCGTGTCATGGAATAGTTGATTCCTATGTACCGTGATATCCATATTACAAGTTTTGTTGGAGTAGAACAATGCACGACATCCCTGTGATTCAGTTCTTAGGGGATGAGCGGAAGGTAGTATAAAACACCAAGGAGTGTTGTAATTTTTTATAGCTGAAACAAGGAGTATAGATCATACATGGAGTGCAATATAGATGAGTATAAACATGATTAAATGGGTTACGGTAGGTGAGTAAATTTACATGATTAAACAATATTAAATGATTTACAATACTCCATGATTAGACATGATCACAGGGAGTATAAACATGATCACATGAGTAGGTGAGTACAGATGGAGTATAAAAATGACATCTGAAAGTTTAGGAGTATGTTTTATGCTTGTAGGACTTGCACTGCTGTTTGTAGATGATGCATATTGCTGTTGTTGCTGCTTGAGTATGATTGTTAGAGCTTCCATTTTGTCGAGTTGTGCAGGATCTGATACTTGTTTATTTGAAAACATATTCTAAAATTATGTTCATAAACATTGTATTCTGAGTTATATTACTTCGCTGATAAGATAGTGCCAACATGCACTTTGATTAAGTTTATAATCTTATTACTAAGCATAAAACAAATTAACGTAGATGATGTCTCGCGCGTTGCTGCGGAAACCGCATTAAAAGAAATGTATAAGCATGTAGTTAAAAACAACTAAAATTATTGGAAAAAGGAACAAATGTAAGACTGTTCTCGGTTTAATTTTTCAAAATAATAAAATTTATGAAGTATGTGGAAAAAATGATGTATAAAAAGAACTTTTGAATTGAACTTACGACATAATTTCTTCACAAAAATATGAAGCATGAGCTCTATATTTGTAGTTATTCCAATTCTTTAAGATCGGTACTGATTAGCATGCTATAAACAAAGTGCACTACTTAAAATGCTATATAGTATACTATCAGCTAACACTATACTGTATATCATGTGGCTAATGAGTCAGAAATCAAACTGAACTAAAAAGTGCGTATGCCCAGGAATTAATGGCCAATGCTACGAATCAGCCGGATGATTTCTAACAAATTCATCCGCCTCGTCGGCAGTCTGATCGGGCACCAGTGGCCTTTCGATCCCAGCAACACAGTCCGACATCTTCTCTCCTCTCATCCCATCCACCACACGCATTCATCTGATGCCTGCATCTCCTCTGAAGATGACGATGTTGCAGAGCAACACAACACCCCGTCGTGGTACCTGCGCCTGCGGCACCGGAGTCACCAGTGAGCGCAGCATCGTAGCTCCCAGAGCCAACATTAACCAGCATAGAAGAACATTGTTTTTTGATGGATAAAGAGGATGCAACAATCAGATGAAGGAAGCATATAATATTTAGTGTGTTATCCATTATTTCACTCTAAATCCATGTGAAGGAGAGATGCATAAGGTATTTAAAGTGAGGCTAGCATTGGTTGGTCATACAGAGATGGTTCACATGAATGGCCCAACAAGTGCGCACAGATGCACCCTATGTACGTAAATTTGAAGTGGGTGAAGAAAACATGCCTGACAAGGATACCAGAGGGCTTCACATACAAGTATTGTGCTCTTCTTATTCAAAGCATCCATCTCTTGCATTCAACAGATGCACACTATCTTCAAAGGAAACGAAAAATCTGAAATCACCTTTCACTATCTTCAATGTTGAAGTTTCTTCAATGTTGAATTAATGGAACATGAGAGAGAAGAGGGGGAAAAGGACTTAGATATATGTCAAAGGAAAAGAAAAAAATCACCTTTCACTATCTTCAATGTTGAAGTTCCTTCATAATACCAAAAGACTGAAATCAAGGTTAGTGATTTAACACAACATGCCCATAGTTGTGATCATGTAAGCTTCAAGATTTAAAACCTATAAGAAACCCCTTAAAGAATAAGTGTGAATGGAAGAGAAAATGTGTGGAAGTTTCTTGCATGTGTCAAGTCTGTAGCAACCAGACCTCAAACAGTCTAGTCTCTGGGCATCAGTGTCATCTCTGGATCGGTAATGCTGACACGCACAGTACTTGAGGATTTATAACAGAGTTTCAATCACACACTTATTACATCGAATGTCTCAAAAGAGAACTTATTTCAATAATATGGCTTAAGCCCATCTAAATAAGATAACAGCGGAAGGCTTGGAAGATAAAGTGAGTCCATCAACTCCAACGGCATAGCTGAGTGAACAACAATGACCTATGGCACCTTACTCATCATCTGAAAAGTCCGCAACATGATATGTTGCAGCCCGAAATGGGTCAGCACATGAAATATGCTGGCAATGTAACACAAAGAGTAATGAACAGAGTAAATGCTATCACTACATGCATATATGGATGGTGGAAAGCTCTATGGTTAAAGTTTTTGCATAAAGCCAATTTTTCCCTATATCAAAGGAATAAATTTTATTTAACTATCATGGTGGTTGTCAAACATTGAGAAGGTTCTTCCAACTCAATCCAAATTAAGCAATATCACTTAACCCAAACAAATTAATTTAGAGTGATGAGATCGACATGATAATCCAAGAACCAGATACTCAAGATGCCCATAACCAGGGACACGACTAACCATGATTAGTTTGTACACTCTGCGAAGGTTTGCGCACTTTTCCCCATGAGACTCGACCTCCTCCATTAGATTTCTCGCACTACATGGTGTTTGAGAAACGGATGACCGAGACACAGTCTTTCAGAAACATTAACTCTTTACTCTGGATGGACAGTTACACATACTTTCCCCTACATCTGCTAGCCCACCACTAAAAGAGGTCATGCAACATACTTAACTATGCTAGAGCCCATAATAGCTTGTGGTTGCACACGAAAGTTCCTAGCATGAATAATCTTATGATCCCTTTGAGCCTGGGTGGCAAACCGTAGGATGATCACGCGGGTACTCCAGAATATCCTAGGACAACACTGGATTCTCCAGGTGCCCTGACAACCACTGGGTACTCCAGGGTGCCTCAACCAATCCACCTAGATGTTTTTTTAAGTAGCCACCTTAAGTTAAGCATTAATTAACAATACTCACATATGTCATGGATACACTCACCCAATCCATGTCTACGAGCATAGCATAGCAATCCTGAGCATAACATAGAAGTAACTCCCAAAGGTTTGATAATAAAAGGGCAATAGGTTCTACCTCATCATCTACTTCCCAAACCCACATGTTAAACATATCCTAACCATGCAATGTTTGAGGATTGGTACTAATGCATAAAAACTGGGTAATAAAGGGTATGATCAAAGTGTTACTTGGCTTGCTGATGATCCGCAAAACCTAGAGACTCGTAGTAGCACGCTTCGCACTCCGGGAATTCTATCACAAACAAAAAATAGCATACATAAGCACTCAAACTAGAAACACGGGTAAAGCTCAATAAGAAGATCTAACCGTATCAAAATCATGTTCAAGTTGGTTAAAGAGAAAGAGGGCTTCGAGACAAAGATCTAGGCGCTGGTTTCATCTAATTTGGATAAACGAGCGAAAAGATATACTAGATCGAAGATCAGGGCAGAAATCGTGATCGAAAAATAATCGCAAACAAAACCCTGGAAAAAAACGAGACGAACAGGCTAATGAACGAACGTTCGTTGTCCGCGACTAAACGACAAACAATGTTCGCTAAAACAAACGTACGAACGAACGTCCGCTAATTAACTAAATCAAAAAAAACGAACCGATCTATTAAAAAAACAAAAACAGATCTAGGTTTCTAAAAAATCCGAACGGTTTTTGAAAAAAAAACGGCGGCGGCGGCAGCAT
>NC_041385.1:441343572-441430392 GCF_002162155.2 Triticum dicoccoides
GGCGGCGGAGGATCTGCGTGGCGGCGGTGGCGCTTAGCGGCGTCGACAGCGGCGGGATGCGGTGGCGGGGCGGTGGTGGGTGGCGAGAGGGGCGGCGACGGCGGGGTACTTATAGGGGGTCGGGGGTGTCCGGCTTGGGGAGGGGGCAACCCCGAGCGGCGACAGCTCGGACTCCGGCGGAGTCCGGCTCGGGCACGCCTGGCGATGGCGGCAGCGCAGGTGGGCCGGCTGGGCCTTCGGCCCAGTTCGGTCTGCGGGACTTTTTTTTTAATAATTTCACAGAACAGAAAAAAATTCTAAAAATTCCAAGAACAATTTTCGCCATCTAAATAAAATATTTAGAATAAAGTGAACATTTTTCTGGCCTACGAATGCAATTTTGAAAACATGCATATTTTTCTAATTCAAATAAAATAGCAATAAAAATCCAAACAAAATACTTATTTGATTCTAACATTTTTTTTCTCCAATATTTCTTTTATTTTGGAGAAGTCATTTTATCCTCTCTCTTTTATTTTGACATTGGAAATATTTGGAGAGAAAATGATTAAAACTGAAATGATCCTTTTTTTTCAATATTTGAGTTAACTCAAATATGAAAATAATTGAAATCCCTAACTCTTTCCGTGGGTCCTTGAGTTGCTTCTAATTTCTAGGATCAACCAAAATGCAATAAAATATGATATGCAATGATAACCTATGTATAACATTCTAAATTGAAAATTTGGGATGTTACAAAGTCATTGCAACTTGAGCATGCTAATGTATGATCCGCGTCCTTGACGGGACAAAGAAAACTTCTGCTGCAGAACGCATCAGCTGCAACACTATACCATCATAATCTTATTCAATTTAACACGCAGAAGAACAATAGGCTTGCAGATGTTTATACTTGTGTCAAAGTATTATGCAATGGGTGTGCAATGCAACATGGAGGCATTTCATAGTTGTATTTCGCTTTGCTAAATTATGCGATGTTATTTGCTGGGACTATTATATGTTCGTAGCTAAGCTGTGCTGGCACGGCAAACATGTCGCCGACTCGCTTGAACACCTCTGCTTCCATCCAGCGGCATATGGCATGGGGAACGACGATCTGCATAGGCACAAGCATCGACTGGGTCAAGTGCAAGTACATGTATACTATATCTAAGGTCAGGCAAGGGTGATAGAGCTGATCAACAAAGGACTAACCGCAGATATGTAAGCAAAGTGAGTGACTAAACTCATGGGCTGACATAAGTGAGGAAAACAGGAGGGTAAAAGGTAAACAATACTCGCAACTACAGATTTCAAGAAGTCAGTAGTTACAGAAACTTCGGATGTTTGAGCAATCCCAGAAGGTACCGTCACATAGTAACTATAGAAAAATACGGTGTTCCTGCCCTCATACATGCATGTGGTAAATATGAGTTTGTAAGAAGCACTCCGTTTCAAAAAAAAACTTTGTAAGAAGCATCAGAATTTTCAGAGCATTGTGTTGGTATGCCTCTGACTCATCTTTACAATAGAACATGTTCTAAAAAAAATGCAATCTTCATGTACTTCCTAATTGTGTATGAAATATTAAACTTTGCTAATTAAACACAATACTCACTTGGTCATGCAAAGCAGTTGATTTGTAACCTTTTTGGTGCAAAAAAATCAATTAATATGATTGGGTAGATAAACATGTACTCCCTCCGTCCCATAATATAAGACGTTTTTTGACACTGCACTAGTGTCAAAAAGTGTCTTACATTAGGCTGGTCATAGTGGGAAGTAACTTAGACTAGTGTCATGCATATGACACTAGTGTAAGTTACTACCTCCATAGTGCAAAGTAACATACTCCCTCCGTCTAGGTGTGTAAGTCATCTTACGGAAACGAAATAATCCCAAAACACTTAGGCGCGGTGCATTAACTTCTACCTCGTTTCTTGTTTCTTGACATATCAACCAATAAGAGATGAGGGATGTGCATGCTTTTAATGACTTGAGACTATCAAACACGATATGCAGTGGTCATTTCATTGCATGCAACACTATTAATTAGCAAATTAACAATAATGTCTCTCGGTTTCCCCTCCTCCTTGGTCACGGTGCACATCCTAAGATGACTTACTCACCTAGACGGAGGGAGTAGTAGTAGTATCATAGATTGCTTCATTTATTATCTCATAGACTCATTTTGTCTCGGAAAGCGCTATGTTACAGTAACATATTATGTTACCACAAGCATCTCTTTCTTCATTAAATACTTGCCACATAAGCAAAATTGTCTTGGGATGTGTTAAGTTACTATCTAAGTTACTCCCACTACGGCTAGCCTTATGAGACGGAGGGAATAGTAATGAGGGTCAGGGACTCGGGTATTAATCAAGGTGTCCTGCTCAGGCACCTTGTCGAGCACCAGGAGCCTCTCGGTCGCCACGCACCGGCAGGGTCGCTCCTCTCACAACGTAGAATAAGAGCAGAACTCACGTTACACCCAACTACATGATGATGTAAAGAATTAAAGATGATGCAGAAAACTAATCTGTCGACAAGTTTCATGTCCTGATCCTGGGCATATTGGGAGGCCTTGATCTGCTGCTCGCTGCCACTGTCGCCGCTCCCCATGAATGAGTTTCAGCTTGCGCCAGCGCTGGCTGAAAGCAAAGGATCCAGGCCAGTCGCTACAGTATTGGAGGCAGGGCGGTAAAAGAATTTTATTGGAACTCGGAACTGAAATTAAAATCCGAAAATCATCTTCCGCGAAGGTAAATCCGCGAACCAAGATTTATTCACCATGCTATAGTTCATACAAGAAAAATCACGGTCACACACAAATAGGGAATGAATGGGAACAAATGGAAAGGAGGGAAGCTCCCCTTAGAGAACCCATAGATAACTTGGGTGTCTGTTGGTGGTCGACGGGCATCGCGGTCGCCGCTGATTGATGCCGCAAGGGGGAGGAGATTTAAGCGGACGGGGCCGAGTAGAGAAGACTGCGGTGAAGGAGGGTCACCAGGAGAGGAGAGGTGCCGCGGGCGGAGCTGCGGTCTTAGGTGGCGGCGGAGCGATCTCATAGGAGGGTTGATGATATGAGATTTTTTTGAGACGACGATAGCGAGGAGTCGCGAGAGCGAAGACGTACAAACGAAATGAACGACGACCACTGACGTGCCATCGCGACCGCAGAATCCTCTTTAGAGTAGAGAAAACGGGTATAATTGGAAGAAAATAAATGGGTGGAAGGAAGAATAAACGGGGCGGAAAAGGAGGGTGGAGACAAACAAGCGACGTAGGAAGGAGTAGAAAGAGAAAAGAAATTCTATGAGACCAGGTCTCACGAGTTAGCAGGTGAGACCCATCCTGATGAATGACACGTGGCATTCACAAATCACAAAGCACCTATCTCACCCCCACTTGAAATCAGGGGGGAGATATTAGAAGCTTTGTGATTTGTGAATGGCACGTGTCATTCATCAGGACGGGTCTCACCTGCTTTTTATGAGACCTGGTCTCATATAATTTTTTTTCGTAGAAAGAAGATTAGTAAAATGGATTTGTTTTCTTAAAGTCCTTTATTTGTTTCCTTAAAATTCGTTATTTATTTCCTAAAGCAAATTGCATTGATGAGACGGATGATTGATTGGGTAAGTTAGGAAAGTAAGATCTCTGACTTTTTGTAGGAAAGTAAGATCTCGGTGTGGAAGGTTTGGGCCCCCCACGGTGCAAGTTCTTTGCGTGGCTTGTCCTTCAAAATAGGGTTTGGACATCGGATCGACTGATATGTCGGGGCTGGCCAAACTGTGGTCTATGTCCTCTTTGTAAGCAATGCCAAGAGTGAGCTGCCCATCTCCTTTTCCAATGCCGCTACACCACCCGCATTTGGAATCATATTCTTCCGTGGCTTGGAATGCATCACATCTCTACGGCGGCTTGGCAAACAGTGACCTCGGTGAGAGCATGGTGGAACAACAACCTTCAGATTCGCCTTGGATCCCCTAAAGCGCTCGCCTCCCCGATGATGCTCATCTCATGGGAGATATGGACGGAGCGTAATGCCAGGGTCTTCAGAAACACGGCCATCCCTTCCACGGTTCTTATCAGTAAGATCAAAGCGAAGGTGTCTCTTTGGGCGTTGGCGGGTGCGAAGCACATGAGTATTGTAATGCCGCGAGAGTAGACCCCTTATTGTTTTTTCTTTTGGCCGCTTTGTGGCATTTGTTTGAAACTTCCTTCTTAATCAATGAAATGGCAAATCTTTTGCCTTGTTTCAAAAAAAAAAGTGTTTGTTTACAAGGAAATGGTGGAAAAAATAAACCGATGGCGTGGTGGGAGGTGAGATGAAAAAACTAGCGAAATAAAACGGTTGAAAGTGATGGGACGAAAATAAACCGTGGATACTATTCTACCAACTCAGACATTAGGAGTAGAGATCAAGTAAACCCCAACAGCTCCCCTGACAAATGCAAATATGTCTGAACTCTTCCTCCTTTTTACCATCTAAAGCGTACAACTTTTTGATTCAAAGGGAGAATGCTCACCCTATCTTTAAGAAGATTTGGTCTGCTGCTGTTATGTTGAGATATAAGATGATCTTCCGGCTCTTGTTATATGATAGGGTCAGCACAAGAGGACTGTTGCACAGGAAATCTTCCCATCTACCTTATGCATGTGAGCTTTGCAATGGTCAAGTGGAGGAAACTGCTTTACACTTGCATCGTCCATTATTCTGGTGCAACAGTCCACAAGCGCCCCTTTGCCCTCGGCTGCTGGAAATGATTATTCCACACAAAAAAAGAGATACATGTGTTTTGAACGATATATTGTTAGCTCTTGCTGGATTGCCAAAGGAAGTAGGCCTGAACTTAATCATTATGGCATGATGGCAGATTTGGATGCACAGAAAGGAGAAGATCTTCAGACACATTAGTCCAAGTCTCACTTCATGAAAAGTTCTGCTACAGCACAAGATCAAGCTCAAATTCAAGAAAGTTTATATCTATTGGATTGAGTCTCACTCGTCAATTATCATGATGGCTCCCAAGCAAGACATTGGTTAGCTTAGAGAGTTTTATTTGCTTCTTTTTGCACATACTTTTCTTCATTAATGAAAAATATACCATAGAACTACGGTCTTTGCCTAAGAAAAGGGGTCTCGTTGGGATGGTTCGCTCGGGAGGATTAATTCCAGTGAGCAGAAACGTCCGCCTGGCGGGGTGAGGATGTTGTTCTCGGACAAACCAATGTCATGACGCTTCGAGCTCCAAATAAAATTAAGACATACGGTTTTGACGATTGTATTAGGCCAACTGCAACCGGCTGACGCAAATGGACGCAGATTTGATTTACTTTTTGTCCGTTTGGGTAGGCTAGATGCACGACATCCAGCCTCGTATGCGGATCTCTGCCCTATGCATCCACCCGGCCGACCCATTTGCCCGCTGAGCCAAATTGTGTCCAACAAACATATTTTGTGCAAAAGGAAGCTGGAATTCATGCCGGTCATGCCAGCATACAAAACAAACACATAGTTCATGCCGACATACGTGCCAGCAGCCGGCATACACGCCAGCATACAAAAAATGCCTCTCGGCTTTGTGCATCTCGACTGTTGTTCATGTTGGCACACATGTCGGCATACAAAATAATCATGTCTCGGTCATAGTTCATGCATCTCGGCCGGGAAGGAGGAGACGGGGTTAGGCGCGTCGGCCTTGGCGCGAGGGCGGAAGGGTTTTGTGGGAGTGGAGAGAATGACGTATGTATGTTTGTACTAGAGACGGGCGGGCCAGAGGAGGAAGGGAAGGACGTTTGTGGGCATGCACGCGGAGGTAAACCCAGCCCAAACTTAGGCCAAAATGGGTTCAAACCGATCGAAGAAGAAAACGGACAGATGTTCATTTGCGTCGCCGAACACATACAAAAATAATGTGTCGCCGCGTTGGAGTTGGCCTTTACCCCGGTGATGTAGCCCACCTATCATGGAGTCGTGGCTGTGGTGATGGTACTACTACCTGCTACCTAGTCGTGCGCCACCCACCCTAACGTCGTGAACAAGTGGCTGTCGTGCGCGCGCCTTTACCCCGGAACCGAATGAACGGAGCCGGCCGTACGTTCTCTCCGTCGTAGTGCTCCTATAGCTCGTTACGGAGCGTGCCATCGCCGTCGAGTCCTGGTACTGGTAGCAGCAGTAAGTTGCTGCCAGCCGGCAGCCATATAGGTCAGGTTCCGGAACGTACTCCGTAGATGCAGCGTGCAGAGGTTGAGACTTGAGAGTTGAAAGCTATGGGCTGGCGCACACCGACCAACACAAACAAATTCATTCACTCTAAAAAGCGCGGCGCGAGAGTAAGAGAGGGAGGCCCCCACCTCCGACAAGCGTGCAGTGCACCGCCTCTTCTTTGCGGTGTGCAGCTGGACTCTGTCCCGGGCGCCATCAGTGCGATCCATCCATACGCAGGCGCAGACGGTGACGGTCAGAACTCAGAGCCACCACAGTCCGCACGGCCCCAGGGAAGTTACGCGCCTTTACTTTGGAGCCCGTAGCTCGCGAATGGAATCCAATACGAGATGACTTGTGTTTTTCAATCGAAGAAAAGGGGAGAGGAGCTTCTTTTGCTCAATCTTTCCGTGACGACCGACAAAAAAGTTGGCGTCGTCCATGGTTACTACCACCACACCCATCAATCAACGGAATGGAAAGCGGATCGACCGGTAGCAGGGAAAAATGAAAGGAGGGAGATGAGATGAGATGAAACAATTCATTATCAAAATTGCCTTGGAGCATCCTTTGATCAGATCTGTGTGCCCACCGTCGCCGATGGACGGGAACGGGACTCGGCTAGACTAGCATCATCTGGAACAAGAGGTCGTTCCAGATGTCTATGGGGCCGGGCAGGCACCAATGGATGCAGTCGTTGTAGAGCTGCACCTTCTCGTTGGGCCAGTGGCCGTACCGGCTGGGGTGCCCGTCGGGCCGCATCAGCATGGCCGCCGTGGCGTCCATGAGCATCAGCCGGAGCCCCTTGGGCCGCGCCGCCTTCTCCGCCGCGCGGTACTCCTCCATCTGCGCCGTGTAGAACTGCAGGTCGCGCCCCTCCATCACCGTCTGGTTGCTCCGGATCGGCTCCGTCCGCTTGCAGTTGCCGCCCTGGTCCCACGTCCCGTTCTCGAAGTGCGACATGGGCGACAGCATCCGCACGATCACCCGCCCCTTGACGCCGTCCAGGGCGTTGATCGCCCGCAGCGCCACGCGCCACGCCTTGCGCTGCGAGTAGTAGAGCGTCAGGTCCGGCACGCCGTACTGCCGGCTGCAGAAGCTGCACCCGATCAGCCGCCGCTTCTCGTAGAAGAGCGAGGGGCGGGAGAACCAGTTGGCCGCCGACACCAGCACGTAGTCGAACCGGGGCACCTGCGACACCCACTTGTCGTCCGGCTCGTCCAGGTAGAGGCTGTAGTGCCCCGTGTGCGCCGGGTCGTCGTGGTCGGGCTCCCGCGCGCGCACCAGGAACGGCGACCAGAACATGTTGATGGTGAAGTTGTAGGCCCGGTAGTAGTACACCTTGTTCTGGTCCGTCGGGTTCGCCGAGATGTCCTTGGGATACGCGACCTGCAATCCCATTTGTTCCGCCTCAAAGGTCAATCCAGTGCGCAAACATCTCTCTCACTTCACTCAGGACAGGAGAATGAAAAACGTAGGAGTGAGTACCTGTGAGAGGAGGCAGAGCAAGGACTGCATATGGTTGCGAGCCAGGGAGTCCCCGACGAAGGCCAGGGACTTGTGGCGGACGAACTGCAGGAACTGGACCGGGTCGAAGCGCGGCAGCTCGCAGCCGGACGGCCTCCACCGCCACTTGAGGAAGCCGAGGTCCGGGCGGCCGTACTTGAGGCAGTTCTGGTGCTCCTGGATCATGCCGCACGTCTTGTGGTTGTAGTAGGGCGCCTCCGCGTCGGGCACCCACTCGCCGCGGAAGATGTCGCAGTACTTCATCACGCTCACCACCGGCGTGGAGGAGGCCAGCTTGGTGGCGCGCGGCACGCCGACGCCGCCGAGCCCAAAGTACTGTGCGTTGGTCAGGAGGATGAGGATGGCCAGCGCCGAGAAGTAGACCGGCACCGGCCCGAACAGGACCTTCAGCAGGAGATGGAGCTTCATCTCCTCTCCCACCCGCTGCCTATCTAGCTCCTACTCTACGTACAACACCTATCTACTTTACAACCTGCAGCAATTCGCAAGCAAGCAAGGAGAGAAAGACCATGGATATCTATCTAACTTGGTACTACACGAAGAAGAAAGAAGCAAGAGGGAAGAGGCAGCAGCACACGAGGAAGGGGATGATGGATGAATGGCTTTTTTTGCCTTTGCCGGGCGGTGCTTGCTTTGCGGACCCTGTCTCTCTCTCGGCTATCTCTGCGGGTGCGAGGAGATGAGGTGCCGCTTCTTGAAGGCGGTGGACGCGGAGGAGGAGAGAGTAGGTGCGCGGTTCATTTCAATATTGACAGGTGGGCTCGCCGAGGAACATGTCTGTCTTTTCCCGTATTATATACTTACTCGCAACGCAATGCAATGTAACCTAACGCTGCCTTGTGTTGCGTGCGACTATTGATTATGCTACCCACCATGGGCACCACGTACTCGCATGACCTCTGTTGGGCCGTCGCGTGCCATTTGCCAGTCGAGCTGTGAACCGGGATGTCATGGACGGGGGATCGGGTCATGCTCGTGCATCATGCGGTGCAGGCAAAATTTCGTGTTTTGACCCTTTCGTCAAACAAAATCGAGATCTGACCCCAGTCTGAAAATATTTCAGGATTTGACCCTTTTGCCTACCACCAAGAGGCCCGGCGGTAGGATCGTATAGCCTACCACCGAACACTGCGGCGGTAGCAAACTTTTCCACGTCAGCGCCGATAACTGCCGCCGTTCCCCCCGTCACACCCTACCCCCGCCCCGCCCGGCGGTAGGTTGTCTGAACCTACCGCCAGAGTCTCCGGCGGTAGGGTGTGGACATATATAAACCGCGGGCCGGCCGCCCCCCACCCATTTCTCCCCCACCCAGCCGCCCCCCACCACGAAGAACAGAGCAAAACTGCTCAAAGTCGCTCTCTCTCATCCCCTCCGATCTTCCTCGTTTCTTGACGGATTTTGCGGATCGAGATGGCCCCGAAGAAAGAAAAGTAAGCTCTTTCATTCCCTCCAACAAGTTTTAATCAAACACCTTCCGATTCGTCGCATTATTCGTTTGAAATAACTCCTATTAGATTTTTTTAACCCTAGGATTGATTTAGGTTGATTCTAAATGTTATATTGTGTTAGATTTGAACTATATGATGGATGATGCATGTTCCTATGCTATGGTTGTGTTAACATGAACCCTAGTTCATAATTGATTTGAATGTTTTTTTTATATGATGGATGATGCATGTTCCTATGCTAAGATGCAAGTATTGGATGCTATGATGAAAGTATTGGATGATGCAAATATTTGATATATTTGTTATATGTAGTATATGAATCCTCAAGATGAACCCTAGTTCATTTTTTTAACATGGTGATTGCAAGTATTTGTTATATGTAGTATATGAATCCTCAAGATGAACCCTAGTTCATTTTTTTAACAAGGTGATTGCAAGTATTTGGATGATGCAAGTATTTTATTTAGTTATTGATATATGTATTGTATTTAGTTCATAATAATCTTGATATATGATTATTCAAAGATTGTGTAAAGTATTTAGGTTCAGTTTTTGTTATGCATCGATGTGTTTCGTAGTTAATGTTGAACTCTAGTTCATGTTGAAAAATCTTTTGATGTGCTTATGCAATTCTTTTAGGAGGCCACCTCTTGCGGACGACATCGGCACAAAGTACACAATGCTTGACCCTAGGTTCGACAAGCATCACCGTGCCCGTTTCATTGAGAATGGAGTGGTAATTAGCATTTTAAACCAAATCTTTCGAAATGATGAAAACAAGTTGCTAACTATTATGTCCATGCTAATTATGCTTTGGTTATTGATTTTCACAGATGCTGCCGCCACTGCGGATGAGGGCTCACAAGACGACGGTTAAGATGGAGTACGACGATCGGTACGCACCGTTCTTCAGGAGAGCCCGACTATTGGGTTTCGTCCTGCAGTTCAAGCGTAAGCCGTCGACGCTCGTTCACTCAGCTCTCACGGCTTTGATCCACCGGTGGCGGCCAGAGACGCACAGCTTTCATCTTCCATCGGGGAGATGAGCGTGACCCTCGAGGATTGGGCGATGATTACGGCACTACGGCTGGAGGGTCGTCCTCTCACAGGAAGAGTGGAGAGGGCAAACTGGCCCGAGAGGGTTGTCAGCCTCATCGGCGACTGCCCCGCCGCTAAGAGCAAGCGGACTTCTGGCATACCGCTGCGATGGCTCCTCGAGCACCGGAGGAAGTGCCCGAAAGATGCCGAGCCCCGGGTGGTGGAGCAGTACGCCAGGGCCTACCTGTGATAAATTCTCACGGAGGTAGTGTTTCCGGACTGCTCCGGGAACTCTGCCCTATGGATGTATCTCGACTTCCTGAAGGACTGGGATGCGGGGTACAGCTGGGGGGCCGCCGGACTTGCCTACCTATACCGTTCGGTAAGTGAATATCACTTTCTTTCAAATATCATACGTGTGTTGATTTATATTTTGACATCTTATCATCTATACTTGGTTGGTAGCTTGACGACGTGACCCAGAGAGCGGAAGTCTCGTCCGGTATGTGTTGATGTGTGTGGGGCCTCTCCATTTGGATGTGGGAGCGAATCCCGGTGGGCCGTCCGGAGAAGATGTGCTCGCGTGCATGGACGAACTATGGAGGAGATGACGAAGATGATCGGAACCCGACCGTCGCATACGCTTGGGACGTGGTGCGTGTCTACATGGGCGAATCGAAGGCCTTGTACAAGGTCTTCAGCAACGAGCTTGATGCTCTCACGCCTTTCCAGGTATAAGAACTACATTTTCACTTGAGCTTACCATTGTTTTGAGACCATTTTCACTTGAGCTTACCATTGTTTGGTTATAGGTTACTTGGCGGTCGTATAGTGATGATCGACAGTGGGGGTTCAAGCTGAACAGCATGTGCAAGCAGGACCGGCTGCTCTTCCGGTGCATCGTGCCCATGATTTGTGTCTATGCCGTGGAGTACCACTTGCCACAGCGCGTTGCCGCACAATTTGGTAAGACGCAACACACACCGCCAGCCGGCATCGTCCGCGATACCGGTGGCTACGACCTACACCTGTGAGTACCACAAGCCGTCCTCATCGATTCTAAGTTCTTGTTTGATGCTTTACATTCATAAAAGAAGGGTGTTTTACGTTCTTTCTTACGCATTGCAGGATGAGTAGGCAGAAGAATCAATCAATCACAGATTGGGAAGCCGAACATGCGAGATACGTGAAGGAATGAAACGAGTGGAAAATACGCAAAGACACGGAGAGGAGAGTGATTGACCGGGACGCGTACGAGGATCACATGTTGTGGTATGATGATGGCATCAAGCATCGTGTGCGTCTGAGGCCCCAGTGGACGACAGCAGATGCCGAAGACCTGTTCGATGACGCCTCAGAGAATGAAGCCTACAACGAGAGCATTAGACAGCTTCAAGGCGGGTTTAGGGAGTACGGACCCCTCATGAACAGAGTGGTATGTTGTTTTTACCTCTTTCGAACCGACGGTTGGACGAAATCAGCTTTTCATGCTATTGACTCATTTTATTACTTTGCAGTCTTCGGAGCTGAACAAAAGCATTTTTCATGCCTCTGATGCGCTTAGTGGTGTCCCTGGGACTCGAGCTAGCGAGAACAAGTTGAGGGAAACGGTGAAGGTAATACGGAGTTCATTTTTGTTATCATTGGACATTGGAGAATTTAACATATTCTTCTGTTATCACTGCAGAAATACGTCAACAAAGCACGCCGGCTTGTGGGCCTGCTTGGGTGTGCTACAAACACCGAGGATGTTTTTCCTCCTGCACTGATGCGTAGCCGATGTGTTTTTCCTCCTGCTTGGATAACGAGGACCGAATGTTGAAGAGGGGAAGGAAGGACCGAAGTTGCTGCCGTGTCGTTGAACTTGCTCGTGAAACTGTTTGCATATTTGCTTCGTGAACCATATGAATTTGCTCGTGAAACTGTTTCGTTAACTTGCTATGTACCGAACCTACCTTATTTTTAGATTTGTGGTGTATCGAACCTACCTTATTTATAGTTCTGTGGTGTGTGCATCATATATCATACATTGTGTGCTTTATATGTCATACATATGTTGTTTAAATGTTGTATGCCAAAAATTAAAGCCAAAAGAAGTTAGAAGGAGCAAAAAATTGCACACAAAGGCACCATACCGCCATAGTATGCGGCGGTAGCCGGCCGCGACCTACCGCCAACATGCCCGGCGGTAGGGTTCCTCCCCCCCACGCCGATCTTCTGTGACCAAAAAATCGACAACCGCAGCGGTAGGGTTACGCAGCCTACCGCCAGGGCGCTCGGCGGTAGCACCCTACCGCCCATGCCCTTGGCGGTAGGCCGCGCAACCCTACCACTACGTTGCTCGATTTTTTGGTCACAGAAGATTGGCATGGGGGGGAGGCATCCTACCGCCGGGCCGGATGGCGGTAGGTCGTGGCCGGCTACCGCTGAATACTATGGCGGTAAGGTTTCGGCATTTATAAAGCCAGCCGCCCGCGCCCACCCCACCACAAACCCTAATCCCAACCCACCCAGCCGCCTTCTTCTTCCTCTCGCCCATTTTCTCATCTCCTCCACTACCCCACTCCGTTCTTCTTCGTTGATTCACGGATTTTGCGTATCGAGATGGCTACGGAAAGAGGAAGGTAAGCTTCTCCAATCCCCCAATTACTTTGAGTCAATCATTCCGCTTTCTTATAGCCATATGAGGAACCCTATCTAGTTGATATGATGAACCCTAAAACCTAGATGAATCCTAGAACCCTAGAACCTAGATGAACCCTAGAACCTAGATGAACCCTAGAGCCTAGATGAATCCTAGAACCTAGATGAACCCTAGAACCTAGATGAACCCTAGGTTTAGTCTTTCTTATAGCCACCACCACCACCATATGTGATGACTTATTGTGTGAATATTGTAGATATTTGTTTTGCTTGCATTAGAACAAATATTCATGTTTAATTAACTTTATCCAATCAATGCTTATATAAGGAACATGGCCCCACCACCACCACTTGATGAGGACTATGAAGATGAAGACCCACTTGAGGAAGCCATCTGTGCTCAAAGAGTGAGGCTGAGCGAACAGGAGGTGTGCAACCTATGGGACAACTTTCTGCCACGTGCTGAATTGATCGGGGCGCCATTCGTGACCCGTCTGACAACTACCATGGTCGATCGACATGAGATGGTATGTTTTTAGTGTAGAATCCAAGTAATTGTTAATAGTTTAGATAATCCATACTTATTAATTGATATGTTTTTCTTATTCAGAAATTGTCAAAGAGCCTATCTGAGAGTTGTGGCATCGAGGCTGATGAAGAAGGCTATGCTGGAAGACGCCTTACCGCAATGGGCCCTGTCACTACTTGTGCGTACGGCGTGGACACGGACGGCCGCACAAATTTAAGCACACATGGGTGGAAGAGCTTCCTCCTTGACAAGAATCTTCATGTTGGACATGCCATCCTTATTACTATCAGGAAGACCACCCGTCAAGGCTTGAAGATGATGATCGTCATCGATATCAGCTAAACTATATATGTGTGTGGCTGCTGATGATCGTCATGTTTGATTTCTACCTATGGATGAAATCTTTTATGTGCTCGATGACCGTTGAACTCGTTAAACTTCTTATGTTGCCTTCGTACTATGTTATGTGATCAAACTATGTTATTTGGTACTTGTTTCTTAGTCCGTAATGGCAAAATTTTGTGGATGTGATCAAACTATGTTATGTCTATAAAATTGTGCTTATGTTATGTTTCTTATGTCTATATTATGTTTCTTCTGCTATATCTTATGGCGAAAAAAATTAAAGACAAAAACAAATTAGTTAAGTTTAGTGCCAACCTACCGCCAGGGAACTCGGCGGTAGGTTTGTGCGGGCTACTGCCGTGGTCTTTGGCGGTAGGTACGTCAGCGGCCGTTAACGGATTGACGGCCGTCAGGCACACCTACCGCCGAAACCTGCGGCGGTAGGCTGTGCAACCCTACCGCCTGAGGCTCTGGCGGTAGCAAAAGGATCAAATTTCGAAATGTTTTTAGACTGGGATCAAATCTCGATTTTGTTTCACAAAAGGGTCAAAACACGAAATTTTGCCTGCGGTGCACCCCGCGGCTCCGAGGCCTCTGCAGATCTGAAGCGATTTGGTCAATATCCTATTCTACGTACTCGTTGGGTTTTTACACTGCTTGAATGGAATCGACCAATGGAACCAAAACCTCTGAGATAAAACAGAGAAAACAAGTATTAGAGCAGGTATCGATATTCGCTGGGTGCACGGCGATCTATAGAACCGGTCTGTTTGTTTTTACGGGAGCCCTCGCCAGCAGCAGATTGTGGGTACTAGTAGTAAATTCTCGATGCCGTTCCACAGGAAAATTACGGCGGCCCCGCAGATAAAAGAAAAGAAGGAAAGTTACGTCGGGGGATGCTTCTGGTCGGGCTATCAAATCAAACATACTCTTGGCCGGTCGTTCTGGCATCAGATCAGGTCCGTCCAAGTGGGCATCGTGGAGGTAAGCATCGCTGTCTGCCATGAATAATGATATACAGTAGTACTGGTACTATCTGTTTGCTCGGTGCAATATGTAAACTGGGAAAGAAGATGCGTGTTAACCCGGACCGGAGGCTGCATCACCTCATGAAGCAAGCAGAAGCAACTGAATTGGTCCGAAACAAACTTGTGCACCGTGTGAGAGCAACTACTGCGTACGTACTGAGGTGGCACTGCCCGAAAGAGAGAGAAAAGAAAAAGATAAACTCGTTCGTCCATCAACAAGGGTAGCTAGCGACTGTACAAAGGAGACACGGCCGCGTGGTGTCGATGGCCAAGACAGCTGTCCTTCGCAGGTTCATGGGACCGCATGCCTGCCTGGCTGCCTGCGACTGCGAGCCACTCGATCGCCCGTCGCGAGGATGATCTCTTCTCCGGCCGGCCGCCGGGGGCAGGACGGGCAATTCGATGAGTAGGGCTGGCCGGAGACGTCGACGTCGCCGCTCCATCGCCGCACATGGCCGCGCCTCGCGTGAGGACATGATGGGGTGGGACGATGCGTAGCCCCAGATCCAGCATCATGTTGTTTTCTTCCTCGGGCTCACCGTGGCGACAAAGCGGTAGAGACGCATCGCACATGATTGAAAAGCGGCAAAACTGCGAGGGTCTACCGATGCTGTGCAGTGCGGTGCAAGCAGCCAAAAGCACGCAGCGCTTCGATCGGCATCATTCTAATTTTCGAGGGAAGGGTGAATGAAATGAGAATTAATAAACAATCCCCCGAAATGTGTCATCCATAGCCATCGACTTTACGAAGGATTTGATGCAACAACAAGGACGCACAAAAATACTTGCTGCTGCTGCTTACCGAGAAACGGGAAGACCCAAGACCGAGGAAAGAATGCGGTCCACTGCTTAACAGGAAAAATAGGGGGAAAGGTAAAGTGAAATGTATGGGCAAAACAGTAAAACTAAACGGGGCCATGGGTTCTTTGAATGCCGCTGGTTGGGCCGCTGTTCCTACCAGCTGCCCCGGCAGCGTCGTAAATTTCCGAGTTGCTACTTCCACTGTTCACCACATGATCCTCTACTGTGCCTGCCTGCACGTGATAATGGTGACGTTGACAGGATATAGTCAGTGCCAACCAACGCCTGCCCTAAAAAGCACACCAATGGCTGGTTTAATTAATCTCTTTTCAAAGTTTGATCTTCACTTTGGTGTTGGGGCCTTGGTTAAAAATGGCTCAAGGCTGCTGCGTAGAGTACTGAGTGACTGCCACTTGCGCTTGCGCTCAGGAGAGTGGTAGCCCCTCCCATAGGCACATGAGACCAACTCGAACGCTAGGCCCTGTCATGTCCGTCCGCGTTTGTTTGGGCTCAAGCAGACATACGATCCGGCCTAACGCGTAACCTTATTCTCAAAATTTGTCCGTTTTCGATCCGGTTCGGCTCATTTCAGGCGCATAGTTGGGTCAACTTTGCGGTCGCGCGAACAACGACCGGGCGGGCACGTGTCCTCTTCGCGTCCGCGTCGGGGCCGCATGTCGGTGTTCCAACTACCTCCCAACGTTCGTAGTCAATGCGCACAGGTGATTGGACCCGTAAGTCAGCCACACAGACACCCAGGCCACGTTCTTTTTTATGGGCAAGTCGTGGACTTCCAGTCCCCATCCACTTTCCCACCACTGCCTCCCCCATCGGAGACACCGAAAACCCTAGAGACCGTCGACCTCGCTCCCCCGCCGGCCATCGGGTTCTGGAAGTGGCACACAGGCAAGAAAGCCAAGCACGACCATGAGGCGAGCTCGTCTTCTGGTAGCGCGGCCGGCCACTCCACCTCTTCGGTGTCGTTCTCCATCTCCCATCCGGCGGCCGCGCCACACTTCCCGCCTTACATCGGCGTCGAGGTGTGCCGCCGGTATTGGAAGACAGGCACTTCGCTGCCAGGAGACCGGTCGCCATGCTAGGATCATGTGCGAGCTCCTCGCTGACCGCAGGTACGCCGTGGACTCGCCACTGTAGGATACTTGGTTTCAAGATGCTCACGACACGCTGCGCACCTCCTATTTTGTCGGTCGTGGTCATACCCCGCCCCGCGTGTCCCACAGTGCGTGGCCCGCGCCTCGTGTGCGGCCCGCGCCTCATACGCGCGCGTCGAGCCTGCCTAGCGTGCGCAGCTGCACGTGGATCCATGGCCTAACGCCGACATCGTCTCCCATCCCATCGCCGCCGCCCCCGCAACCTCCCGCCATTACGGCCGAGGAGGAGTGGCTCCTGCAGGCCATCATGGAGGACTCCAGGAGGGAGTACATGCGCCAGAAGGAGGAGTGGCAGGCCCTGCAGTATATGCTTGAGCTCTCGGCCTTCGGGGACGTGTACGTTCCAAAGCTGGACGTCAAGCAGGAGGTCAAGGAGGAGCCCGCGAAGGAGCGTCCATGGGCGTCGTGGTCGCCACCCCCAGCACCGCCGTGAAGGAAATATGCCCTAGAGGCAATAATAAAGTTGTTATTTTATATTTCCTTATTTCATGATAAATGTTTATTATTCATGCTAGAATTGTATTAACCGGAAACTTGATACATGTGTGGATACATAGACAAAATACCATGTCCCTAGTAAGCCTCTACTAGACTAGCTCATTGATCAAAGATGGTTAAGTTTCCTAACCATAAAACGTGTGTTGTCATTTGATGAACGAGATTATATCATTAGGAGAATGATGTGATGGACAAGACCCATCCGTTAGCTTAGCATATTGATCGTTCAGTTTTATTGCTATTGCTTTCTTCATGTAAAATACATATTTCTTTGACTATGAGATTATGTAACTCCCGGATACTGGAGGAATGCCTTATGTGCTATCAAACGTCATAACGTAACTGGGTGATTATAAAGATACTCTACAGGTATCTCCAAAGGTGTTTGTTGAGTTGGCATAGATCAAGATTAGGATTTATCACTCCGAGTTTCGGAGAGGTATCTCTGGGCCCTCTCGGTAATGCACATCATAAGAAGCCTTGCAACCAAAGTGACTATTGAGTTAGTTACAGGATTATGTATTATGAAACGAATAAAGAGACTTGCCGGTAATGAGATTGAACTAGGTATGAAGATACCGACGGTCGAATCTCGGGCAAGTAACATAACGATGGACAAAGGGAATTACATATGTTGACATAATGGTTCGACCGATAAAGATCTTCGTAGAATATGTAGGAGACAATATGGGCATCCAGGTTCCGCTATTGGTTATTGACCGGAGAGGTGTCTCGGTCATGTCTACATAGTTCTTGAACCCGTAGGGTCTGCACGCTTAACGTTCAATGACGATATAGCACTACTAGGAAAATGCTTATACACAGTAGCATAGTAGTAGCGCTGTAAAATAGTAATCGCTGCTGATATTGAGCAGTAGCGCTTTTCCTGGCGGGCGCTACTAGTAACTCGGGTAGTAGTAGCGCTGGGAGTCAAAAACATGCTACTACTATGTGGGACCAGACGAGGCCACCGACGCTAGCTGGAGTTGTAGCGCTGTACAGAAACAAGCACTACTACTAACTGTTTAGTAGTAACGTTGCATTACAGCCCAGCACTATAGCTAAGTTAGCTATAGCGCTGGATCCTAAGCCAGTGCTACTACTATTTTGAGTTAATCACTGCGAGGGCTCAAATTTTGCCAAGTCCCAACCCCACTCTCGCCACCCTTTTCCCCCACTCTGTCACCGCCGCCGTTGCCCTGCCCTCCCTTGCATCGTCTGTCGCCCTCGACCGCCGGTCGTCGCCCCTGGCCGCCCTCGACCACAACGCTGCCCCCGCCTCTCCCCTACCCGCGCGCCCTCGACCTCGTCGTCGCCGCCGTCCATCGCCCTCGACTGTCGCCGCCCGAGCCCGAGCTCCCTCACCGTAAGCCTCTCCTATCCCCTGCCCTCCTCTCCCTCTCTTCTCCCCTGCCCTCCTCTCTCTCTGTTTAGGGAAAATTTAGCAAATTTTAGGGCAAGTTAGCAAATTTAGCAAAGTTATCAACTTTTCTTAGCAAATGAGGGTTGTAGCTGATTAGCAAATTTTTGTTTTTTGTTTTTTAGCAATTTAGCAAATTTTTGTAGCAAATTAGCAAAAAAAAAGGTATAAAAACAGTAGAAAAAATTAAAAAATAGTACCGAAGTTTAAAAAAACAGTACAAATTGGAGAACTACTCCTATTTTGAATGCTCAAATTGGAGAGCACTATTTTGAATACTATTTTGTTTTTGCAGCCAAATCTCCATGTCGTCGCCGTTGTCATCCCCGTCACAGGCCCCTTCCGACCTCGAGGTGAGACTAGCCAAATCTCCATGTCAATATGAGTCCTATACGATATTTTGAAATGTTTTTGTTCATATTTCCAACCATTGAAATGCAATGATCATCAAGTTTGAATGTAATGACCATCAAGTTTGAATGCAGATAGGATATGTGCTTGCCCAAGTGGCCATGTTTGCAGGTAACACCTCCGAGTGGACTATGTTTTGCCAGAGTGTTGATTAATTTTCGTTCCGGCAAATTTCAGGCGCTCGATATGTCCTTTTTTAGCATGACTTGTGTTAGAATATGTAGGAAATATTGAGGGGCCTGGATTTTCTAGAAAGATAATTAAACGACATTTCGGGTTGACTTTAAGTCTATCGAGGCTCCATACATGACAATCAAAAAATGAGTGAGGAAGAAAGTCTGCACCATATATGAGAGAGGAAGAAGCCCGACTGTTGTCGTGGGGGTCGTTTCTCCTTCTTCTCCATGTGCTAGACCTTTGTTAGCCACTAGGGGAAGGAGGAGTAACGACCATCACCGACGGTCGAAAAATCAGTGAGGGAGTGTGTCCACCATATATGAGAGAAGAAGAATGTTGACTGTTGTCGTGGGGGTTGCTTCTCCTTTGTTCCTGTGTGCTAGACATTTTGGTTTAATGCACTCGGGGACGAAGGGAGGAGTGACCATCCCCAACGGTCGAATATATACACCACGTGAGCTGAGATTTTTTTTAAAAGACTCAACGGACGATAGTCAACCCATGCTGAATAATAATGATCTAATTTAGTTTTTGTAGTACATATATTGGATTTTAGAAGTTTAATCTTTGAATTATGAACATAGGAAATGTCATCGGACGAAAGTCTCGCGGAGTTCTCCTGGTGCGGCGATGACCGGGGTTTCTGCGACAGGCCTCACTTAGTAGAAGGTCGGCGCTTCAGTATTAAGCTCCAGGAGGCCTTCGATGTTCAAACGATACGCTACGACGCAAAGTGTTTTTTTGTAATTAAGCTCGACTTCTACTACTTCAACGTGTAATTTTTGTATTTTACAATTTTACTAACTTATCCCATGCCATGCAAGATGCTATGTCTTAGAGAGGATGGATTTTGAAGATCATGAGAGTATGGAAACAAAGAAAATTCACCCCATCATGGCATGGATTTTGAGGTATATCTATACAATTCTGAGAGCGTATCTCATTTTGGTTGCCCGGATTGGGAAGCACTTTGCCAGATGTATGATTTTCATGAGGGTATGCTTGTCACCATGGATCTTGGTGATCCTGACATCGAGGAAGACAATTTGGACATTTGGGTCCTTGTTGATACGCTTCCAATTCTACCGATATGTGAGTTTCTCAAACATAGTTAGTAAGTAATTTATATTGTTTATTTCAAAATAGTTGACAGCTCATTTCCATTGACAACTTAATTTCATTCTTCAAAGAATGTGCAGAAGATGGTAGACAGAACCTACTACACCGATGGCTCTGAGTTAACTTATCAGGAGAAAAATCATCTGGTCGCATTTTGTACTGATCTTGAGAATTAAAATATCTATTATCAAACTCCTCCACATTATGGTCAATATGTGCCACTAGTGCACGTTTTGAACTATGCTAACATCCATGGAGATGTCATGGTAAGATTTTTTAGTATTACGACATCTATGCATCTTTTGCATAAATTCTTCTAAAATTGAACTACATTACTAACTACGAAGTTATTACTATGTTTTTCAACAGATAATCCTGCAGGAGTGTGTGCCTCATCTGATGTTTCAAAAAGGTCGCCTTGATGTTTTGAATATACGGCCAGGTCATTCTACGAATCACTCCTATTCATATCGGATTTTTAAAACCAATGAAGACATGGCAATCAAAGATTGGAAAAAATGTATGGTCACTCGTAGGGAGCTACTTGGAAGCAACATTAGGCGAAGGGCAAGAATTGGAGACAGGATAATCTCCATTCTCCATAATGGAGAGTCAAGGCCTATCTTGTTTTATGCTATTTTATCTAAGAGAAGGTAGTAGGTCCTAGCTAATACTCATGATCATGTGCTAAGAACAACTAAGTAGGATTGGTTAGATGACTATGATGATGATGTGGTATCGAGAAGAAGTTGTATGATCGATGATGATGAGTAGGGGACTTGTTATTATGATACCAATGGTGAGTTATTTATTATTATGATTGATGATGCATGATGCTAAGTTGTTATATGAGCATGATGAGTTATTATATATATATCAGTAGGTGAAATGAACATGGAATAGATTCAAGTGGAGGCAGCATGTGGTGCACATCGAAAGTACTACTAATCCAAACTAGATCAAGTTTGGACTAGTAGTACTTTCGACATGCACCACATGTTGCCTCCCCTTGAATCTACCCCACGTTCATTTCACCCATGGTTATATATAATAACTAATCATGGTCATAAAATCATATGATGAAAGTACTGTATATAAAACCACAACGAAAATAAGCTGTATTTTCAAAAAAACAGGAAAAGTTAGCAGCAGTGCTTTTCTAAAGAAACACTACTACTACTTTCTATTATCTATAGTGCTTTCCCGAGAAAGCGCTACTGCTAACTAGGTATAGCAGTAGCGATGGCATTCCAGCGCTACTACTAACAGTTAGATGTAGTGCCTTAGTGGTAGCTTTTGTACAAGCGCTACTGCTAGCTACAAAACAAGCGCTACTACTAAGGTTTTCCCTAGTAGTGTAGTATTATATGAGTTATGTGATTTGGTGACCGAATGTTGTTCGGAGTCCCGGATGAGATCACGGACATGATGAGGAGTCTCAAAATGGTCGAGAGGTAAAGATTGATATACAGTACGATGGTATTCGAACACCGAAAGTGTTTCGAAGGGTACCAGGTATTTATCGGGTCACCGGAAAGGAGTTTCGGGCACCCCCGACAAAGATATGGGTCGGGAGAGGGAACACACCAGCCCGCAAGGGGCTGGTGCACGCCCTATAGAGGTTGGCCTATGAGGAGGACAAGGAAAGAGTGGAGGAAAAGGAAAGTGTGGAGTAGGACTCCCCCTTCCTTCCCTCCCCCCTCTTTCCTTCCCGCTTCTTCATATAAGGAAAGGGGGGGCGCAGGGCAAGGCAGCAGCCCTAGGGCTGCCGCTAGGTCTCTTGGGGCTCCCTAGGGGCTGCCTCCTCCCCGCCCACCTATATATATGGGGATGGGGTGCCACACAAGGACACATCAATATCTGTTAGCCGTGTGTGGCGCCTCCCTCCACAGATTACACCCTCGGTCATATTCTCGTAGTACTTAGGCGAAGCCCTGCACGGATCACTTCAACATCACCGTCACCACTCCGTCATGCTGATGGAACTCATCTACTTCCTCGACACTTTGCTGGATCAAGAGTTTGAGGGACATCTTTGAGATGAACGTGTGCAGAACTCGGAGGTACCGTACGTTCGGTGCTTGATCAGTCGGAAAGAGAAGAAGTTCGACTACATCAACCGTGTTGTCAAACACTTCCACTCTTGGTCTACGAGGGTATGTAGACACACTCTCCCACTCTCGTTGCTATGCATATCCTAGATAGGTATTGCGTGAGCATAGGAATTTTTTTGGAATTGCATGCTACGTTTCCCAACAGTGGCATCCGGGCCAGGTCTATGCGTAGATGATATGCACGAGTAGAACACAAAGAGTTGTGGGCGGCGATAACCATACTGCTTACCACCAACGTCTTATTTTGATTCGACGGTATTGTTGGATGAAGCGGCCCGGACCAACCTTACAAGACCACGTTCATGAGACCGGTTCCACCGACAGACTTGCAACTAGTTTTGCATAGAGGTAGCTGGCGGGTGTTTGTTTCTCCTACTTTATATGAATCAAATTTGACTACGGCCGATCCTTGTTGACTGTTAAAACAGAAAACTTGACGAAACACCGTTGTGGTTTTGATGCGTAGGTAAGAACTGTTCTTGCTAAAAGCCCGTAGCAGTCACGTAAAACTTGCAACAACAAAGTAGAGGACGTCTAACTTGTTTTTTCAGGCCATGCTTGTGATGTGATATGGTCAAGACATGATGTTATATATGTTATTGTATGAGATGATCATGTTTTGTAGAAGTTATCGGCAACTGACAGGAGCCTTATGGTTGTTGCTTTATTATATGAAACGCAAACGCCTTATTGCTTTACTTTAACACTAAGCGGTAGTGATAGTTGTAGAAGCAATAGTTGGCGAGACGACCACAACACTACGACGGAGATCAAGGTGTTGAGCCGGTGATGATGAAGATCATGACGATGCTTCGGAGATGGAGATCAAAAGCACAAGATGATGATGGCCATATCATGTCACATATTTTGACTGCATGTGATGTTTATCTTTTATGTGTCTTATTTTGCTTAGTACGGCGGTAGCATTATAAGATGATCCCTTAACCAAAATTTCAAGGTATAAGTGTTCTCCCAGAGTATGCACCGTTGCGACAGTTCTTCGTGCTGAGACACCACGTGATGATCAGGTGTGATGATCTCTACGTTCACATACAATGGGTGCAAGATAGTTTTGCACATGCGGAGTATTCAGGTTAAACTTGACGAGCCTAGCATGTACACACATGGCATCGGAACACTGGAGACCGAAAGGTCGAATGTGAATCATATAGTAGATATGATCAACATAGAGATGTTCACCATTGATGACTACTCCATCTCGTGTGATGATCGGACATGGTTTAGTTGATTTGGATCACGTATCATTTAGATGACTTGAGGGATGTCTATCTAAGTGGGAGTTCTTAAGTAATTTGATTAATTGAACTTAAATTTATCATGAACTTAGTCCAGATAGTATTTGCAAATTATGTTGTAGATCAATAGCTCGCGTTGTAGGTCCCCTATTTTTGATATGTTCCTAGAGAAAACTAAGTTGAAATATAATAGTAGCAATGATGTGTACTGGGTCTGTGATATGAGGATTATCCTCATTGTTGCACAGAAGAATTATGTCCTTGATGCATCGCTAGGTGACAGACCTATTGCAAGAGCAGATGCAAACGTTATGAACGTTTGGCAAGCTCGATATGATGACTACTTGATAGTTTAGTGCGGTATGCTTTACGGCTTAGAATTGGGGCTTCAAAGACGTTTTGAATGCCACGGAGCATATGAGATGTTCCAAGAGCTGAAATTGGTATTTTAGACTCATGCCCGTGTCGAGAGGTATGAGACCTCTGACAATTACTTTGCCTACAAGATGGAGGAGAATAGCTCAGCTAGTGAGCATGTGCTCAGAAAGTCTGGACACTACAATCGCTTGAATCAAGTGGGAGTTAGTCTTCCAAATAAGATAGTGATTGACAGAGTTCTCTAATCACTATCACCAAGCTACTAGAACTTCATGATGAACTATAATGTGCAAGGGATAACGAAAAAGATTCCCGAGCTCTTCGCGATGCTGAAATCGACAAAAGTAGAAATCAAGAAAGAGCATCAAGTGTTGATGGTTAACAAGACCACTAGTTTCAATAAAAAGGAAAAAGGGAAAGAAGGGGAACTTCAAGAAGAATGGAAAGCAAGTTGCCACTCCCGGGAAGAAGGCCAAAGCTGGAACCAAGCTTGAAATTGAGTGCTTTTACTGCAAAGGGACTGGTCACTGGAAGCGGAACTGCCCCAAATACTTGGCGAATAAGAAGGATATCAAAGTGAACAAAGATATATTTGATATACATGTTCTTGATGTGTATTATACTAGTGATCGTAGTAACTCTAGGTATTTGATACGGTTTAGTTGCTAAGATTAGTAACTCAAAACAGGAGTTGCAGAGACTAGTTGAAAGCGAGATGACGATGTGTGTTGGAAATGATTCCAAGGTTGATATGATCACCATCGCATACTCCCTCTACCTCCAGGATTAGTGTTGAACCTAGATAAATTTTATTTGGTGTTTGTGTTCAGCATGAATATGATTAGATCATGTTTATTTCAATACAATTATTCATTTAAGTTTGAGAATAATTATTATTCTGTTTACATGAATAAAACCTTCTATGGTCATACAACAAATGTAAATGGTTTATTGAATCTCGATCGTGGTGATACACATATTCATAATATTGATGCCAAAAGATGCAAAATTGACAATGATAGTGCAACATACTTCTGGCACAGCCGTTTAGGTCATATTGGTGTAAAGCGCATGAAAAAACTCCACGCGGATGGACTTTTGGAATCACTTGATTATGAATCATTTGATGCTTGTGAACCATGCCTCATGGGCAAGATGACTAAAACTCTATTCTCCGGTAAAATGGAGCGAGCCAATGACTTATTGGAAATAATACATACTGATACGTCTCCAACGTATCTATAATTTTTGATTGTTCCATGCTAATATATTACCCCTTTTGGATGTTTATGGGCTTTATTTTACACATTTATATCATTTTTGGGACTAACCTACTAACCGAAGGCCCATCCCATATTGCTATTTTTTGCCTATTTTAGTATTTCAAAGAAAAGGAATATCAAACGGAGTCCAAACGGAATGAAACCTCCGGGAGCGTGATTTTTGGAATGAACGTGATGCAAAGGACTTGGAGTGCAAGTCAAGAAGCAGCCGAGGAAGCCCCAAGATAGGAGGCTGCGCCCCCCCTGTAGGGCACGGCCCCCTGTCTCGTGGGCCCCTCGGGCGGCCACCGACGTACTTCTTCCTCCTATATATACCTACGTACCCGGAAAACATCCAGGAGCACCACGAAACACAATTTCCACCGCTGTAACCTTCTGTATCCGCGAGATCTCATCTTGGAGCCTTCGCCGGCACTCTGTCGGAGGGGGAATCGACCAGAGAGGGCTTATACATCAACATCCTTGCCCCTCCGATGAGTTGTGAGTAGTTTACCACATACCTACAGGTCCATAGTTATTAGCTAGATGGCTTCTTCTCTCTTTTTGGATCTCAATACAATGTTCTCCCCCTCTCTTGTGGAGATCTATTCGATGTCAACTCTTTTTGCGGTGTGTTTGTCGAGATCCGATGAATTGTGGGTTTATGATCAAGTTTATCTATGAATAATATTTGAATCTTCTCGAATTCTTTTATGTGTGATTGAGTTATCTTTGCAAGTCTCTTCGAATTATCAGTTTGGTCTGGCCTACTAGATTGATCTTTCTTGCCATGGGAGAAGTGCTTAGCTTTGGGTTCTTGCGGTGTCCTTACCCAGTGACATAAAGGGTTGCAAGGCACGTATTGTATTGTTGCCATCGAGGATAACAAGATGGGGTTTATATCATAATGCGTGAGTTTATCCCTCTACATCATGTCATCTTGCTTAATGTGTTATTCCGTTCTTATGAACTTAATACTCTAGATGCAGGCAGGAGTCGGTCGATTTGTGGAGTAATAGTAGTAGATGCAGGCAGGAGTCGGTCTACTTGTTATGGACGTGATGCCTATATACATGATCATGCCTAGATAATCTCATAACTGTGCGCTTTTCTATCAATTGCTCGACAGTAATTTGTTCACCCACCGTAATACTTATGCTATCTCGAGAGAAGCCTCTAGTGAAACCTATGCCCCCCGGGTCTATCTCTTATCATATTTGCTTTCAATCTACTTTTATTTGCATCTATATTATAAAATACCAAAAATATATTTATCTTATCATACTATCTTTATTAGATCTCACTTTCGCAAGTGGCCGTGAAGGGATTGACAACCCCTTTATTGTGTTGGTTGCGAGTTCTCAGTTTGTTTGTGTAGGTGCGTGGGACTTTTGTGGAGCCTCCTACTGGATTGCTACCTTGGTTCTCAAAAACTGAGGGAAATACTTACGCTACTATTGTTGCATCACCCTCTCCTCTTCGAGGAAAACCAACACAAGCTCAAGACGTAGCAAGAAGGATTTCTGGCGCCGTTGCCGGGGAGGTCTTCACTCAAGTCAAGACATACCAAGTACCCATCACAAACCCATCTCCCTCGCATTTACATTATTTGCCATTTGCCTCTCGTTTTCCTCTCCCCTACTTCACTATTTGCCCTCTCTTTCCCAATCTCCTCCTTTCTTTTCGCTTGCTTTTTTTCTGTTTGCTTGTGTGTTGGATTACTTGTTGCCATTGCACAAGATAATACCAAATTGTGTGATTTCTCGAATACCAATAATAATGATTTCCTTAGCACTCCGATTGTTCCTCTTAATGATGTTGAGTCTTGTGAAATCAATATCGCTTTGTTGAATCTTGTTATGAAAGATCAATTCACCGGCCTTCCTAGTGAAGATGCCGCTACTCATCTAAACAACTTTGTTGATTTGTGTGATATGCAAAAGAAGAAAGATACGGATAACAATATTGTCAAATTGAAGTTATTTCCGTTTTCACTTAGAGAGCATGCTAAAGTTTGGTTTTCATCTTTGCCTAAAAATAGTATTGATTCTTGGAACAAGTGCAAAGATGCTTTTATCTCTAAGTATTTTCCTCTCGCTAAGATCATTACTCTTAGGAACGATATTATGAATTTTAAACAACTTGATCATGAGCATGTTGCCCAATCTTGGGAAAGAATGAAATTGATGCTTCGCAATTGCCCTACTCATGGTTTGAATTTATGGATGATCATACAAAATTTTTATGCCGGTTTGAACTTTGCTTCTAGAAATCTCTTAGATTCGGCTGCGGGAGGCACGTTTATGGAAATCATGTTAGGAGATGCTACAAAACTTCTTGATAATATGGCTAATTATTCTCAATGGCACTGTTGGTGTCAAAACCGGCGGATCTCGGGTAGGGGGTCCCGAACTGTGCGTCTAGGCGGATGGTAACAGGAGATGAGGGACACGATGTTTTTACCCAGGTTCGGGCCCTCTCGATGGAGGTAAAACGCTACTCCTGCTTGATTAATATTGATGATATGGGTAGTACAAGAGTAGATCTACCACGAGATCAAGGAGGCTAAACCCTAGAAGCTAGCCTATGGTATGATTATTGTTCGTCCTACGGACTAAAACCCTCCGGTTTATATAGGCACCGGAGAGGGCTAGGGTTACACAGAGTCGGTTACAATGGTAGGAGATCTACATATCCGTATCGCCAAGCTTGCCTTCCACGCCAAGGAAAGTCCCATCCGGAAACGGGACGAAGTCTTCAATCTTGTATCTTCATAGTCTTGGAGTCCGGCTGTCACACCCTAGCTAGTTCATGCATTAGAGTGTTGCATCATGTCTATTCTTTCATCAGAAAACTGAAATGGGGATGACAGAACCCCCAGCCCCCTCTGAAACCAACTAGGGTTTACTAAAAACTTTTTCAATGAACCTGAAATGCCCTTCTAAAATGCCCATCATTTTTGTCTTGGTTCAGAACCTCTGCCAAAAGTGGTGCACATTTTCCTAGGTCATCTTAGGGTCTTTGAATTAAATCATAGATATTTGAATTTGGGCATTTAAAATTATATAAAAATATTTCAAATGCTCAAATATCTCCAAACTAAAATGTTTCATGTTGGAAATAATCCAACTATGGACCAGGAGTAGTTTGGTGATTTTAGGAGTTGCCTAAGTATTTTTAATAATTCAACAAAGTTGCAGAGGAATTAAAAAAAAAATAGAAAATAGGAGAAATAACAGAACTTACCTGGCGCCCAGCACCCGGCCCACCTGCCGGCCCAGCCCAGCGCCGCGCCAGCGAGCTGCTTGCCGGCCAGGCAGGCAGGCAGGTGCCCGACAGCGGCCGCAGCGTGCGCCACGCAGCTGGCCGTCGCCCTGCTTCACCTCCTCGCCTCATTGCTGGATGGATGAACTCCACGCCGCGCCGTGAACCCCCAGGACATCTCCATTCTCCCCCAACTCCTCTCTCTCGCGCTCCCCCGCCATGGCCGACGCCATCGCCGCCACCCCCTCGCCGTAGCCACGCCCTCCGTCAACCCCACGCCGTGCCGCCGTGTCCAGGAGCTCCGCCACCCTCCTCTCCTTCGAGCAAGCCGAGCCCCGAGCGCTCGCAAGGTCCGAGCCCATCGCATCGACCTCGACCGAACCGCCGTCGCCGGAGATCCCCTTTAACGCTGTCGTCGCTCCGGCCCGTCCCCGGCCGCACCAAGTGCTTCGTCGAACTCCCCGTGAGCTTAACCATCTTCCCCTCCCTTCTTTTCTTGCTCCCGAGCTGTGTAGTGACCTCCCGGAGCTCAACCGCACCCACCGCCGTGGAGCTCGTCGCCGACATGCTCCCGGTCACCCTCCGGCCACAACTTGGTGTCCATCATGCTCACCACGTCACGTAGCACCTAACCAGCTACTCCCCGCACCTCACCGACCCCTCTAGCATCAAGTTCGCCTTCGGCCGAACTCCGGTGGCCGCCAAAGTCGTCGCCGGCGCCAACTCCGGCCACCCCGACCCCAACGGACTCCACCAAGAGCTGCGGCTCCTCCTCAGCTCCACCCCGACGGCCTCCGCGACTCGTTTGGTTGCCGGAACGGCCAAAACCACTTCCGCCGCCGCATCGGGCTCGCCGGCGGCTAAACGCCGGTGCAGCCGACCTGGCTTTGACCGCGGGTGGGCCCTGGTTGACCCCGATGAGTCAATGACAGGTGGGGCCCAGCCCTGTTAACTAAATAGGGTTAGTTTTAATTAACTTTAAACTAAACTAATTACCCTGACACCCTGGACCCACAGTCAGGTTTGACCTGGACGTCTCCCTTGACCCTGACGTCATTCTGACGCATGGCTGACGCAATAAATTAATTTCTGGATTTATTCTAATATAGGAAATTCCAGAATATAGTTTAAACTTCAAAAATTCATAACTTTTAATCTGTAACTCCAAACCAGACAAGTTATATATGAAAAATGATCAGAAAAATCCAATCTATCCATCTGTACTGTTTTCATGCATGATTAAACAAGTTAACTTGATGTTTAATGCAGAACAAGATAAAACACTTTAAAGGGCCATGTATGAGTTTGAAATTTGAATCTTTGGTTCAAATTGGTTCAAACCCTTCTGGTCTTAGTTGCATTAGCCCAACACACTCATATTGCCATGTTTCATGCATGCATCATATTGTCGCACATTGTTTGGTGATGGCTGTGTATCGGTGTTCTTTGCGGCAGGGTCTGCCTCCGAGGAGTACCGTGATTACCCTAGCGAAGAGCCATATCAGTGCATCGAACCATCAGGCAAGCAACCAACCATTTGATCATATTGATACAATCCCATGTTCTCGCTCCTGCTCTCTTTTACTGCATTAAGACAACGCGTTTCAAACTGCTGTGTGCTACGGTAGTTGAACCCATTTCCTCTGCATGACCTGTCATTGCCACAGTAACTAGATGAAACCCACTAGCATGTGTAGGAGTTGATTGAGCCATATGTATGTGTTGTTCCTACCTTGCTATGCCTGCTATGCTTAGAGTCGTGTCAGGTCTGGTTCATCTGGGTGATGGGCTAGAGTGAAATGATTATGTCGGTAATGAGAGTGGTGTGGTGAACACGATTTGGTAAAGGTATCGATGAGAGGCCATGTAGGAGTACATGGTGGGTTGTTTCATTGAAGCCGACCTTAAGCACTGAGATCTGTATGTGTGATTTAAGATACAACTACTACCATGCATTGGGCCCTGAAATATGACCCCGCTCGACTTCTTATTCACCCTAGTCCTCTGTACAGGAGTTGCAAGTAGTTTCTGGTGTTTGCAGCCCACTGGAGGCCGTGGACAGCGCTGACCGTAGGGGTGGGCTGTGATGCGGTAGGTACGTGGCCGGGAATACCGGGCACCCGTTAGGTGTCACGGAACCCTGTACACATCGTTCGGGGCCGTATGGGAAACCTCAGCCGGACTCCCTGCGGATGGAACCTGGATAGGCGATAAACCTGGATTGGAGACTTGGGTGTTTAGGTAGGTCGTGGTCTACACCCACGTCGGCTTTCGCTTGAAGTCTGCCGAGCACATGTCGTGTGCAGACGCTAAGTGGTGGAAACATGTATGAAGAAGTACACCCCTGCAGGGTTATCATGATCTATTCGAATAGCCGCGTCCGCGGTAAAGGACTACTTGGTTGCCTATACAGTTCATAGACAAGAAAATGGAAACTACTAAAAGACTCAAGATAAGTGTGAGTGCCGAGGATGGCTCTTCCGTAGGAAGACGGAGGGGGATGCTCGGTAGTGTATTGAAGTGGTGAGTAGTGGACTCGTGTGCGCAAAACCATTTCAAGTTGGAGTCTCGTAGGATAGCCTAGCCAAGAGTCAAAGCTGGCTTGCTGCAATAACTCCACCAACCCTTCTTGATAATGTGCATGTATGTAGGATCTGATGTAAGTCTTGCTGAGTACCTTTGTACTCATGTTGCTATAATTTACATTTTTACAGAAGACGCTGCAACCCCTTCTGATGAGTTCTTCGTAGACGTTGACATCAATGTGTAGGCTAAGGCCCAGGTGGTGATCCTGAGCTTGTGAAGGACCACGTAGTATAGCTAGGCTTTCCAAGCCTCTTTTATTTTACTAGTTGTCTGTACTCAGACAAGTTACTTCCGCTGCTGGTTTGTATGACTGTATGACTTGAATGTTGGGTCGTGTGACCCGTACCTATGTGTATGTTATGTATGGCTCTCTGAGTTTTAAATAAAGTACTTGTGTCGTAGAGTCATGTTGTGATCCTTGTTGTATTTGCACATATCGAGCATATTGTGTGTATGATTGAAATGCTTGGTATGTGTGGGATCTGACTATCTAGTTGTTTATCTTTAGTAGCCTCTCTTACCGGGAAATGTCTCCTAGTGTTACCACTGAGCCATGGTAGCTTGCTACTGCTCTGGGACACTTAGGCTGGCCGGCATGTGTCCTTCTTCGTTCCTGTGTCTGTCCCTTCGGGGAAATGTCACGCATTGAGTACCGGAGTCCTGTTAGCCCGCTACAGCCCGGTTTACCGGAGTCCTGCTAGCCCAGTGCTACAGCCCGGACCCACTTGCTGATGACCGACACGTTCGATGCTGGGTCATGGATGCCTGTCCCTGTAAGTCTGTGCCACTTTGGGTTTATGACTAGTCATGTCAGCCCGGGCTCCTTATCATATGGATGCTAGCGACACTATCATATACGTGAGCCAAAAGGCGCAAACGGTCCCGGGCAAAGGTAAGGCGACACCCGTGGGGATACCGTGCGTGAGGCCGCAAAGTGATATCAGGTGTTACAGGCTAGATCGATGTGACATTGAGTCGGGGTCCTGACAGCGTTGGCATCAGAGCCGGACTGCCTGTAGGTTCTCCAAGCCAAACTGGTCGATGTTGTGTCTAGAAATTCTTTAGTTATATGTAGGGGAATTGTTTGTGGGTTGGAACATAAGGCTCTTTTTACTCCTTTATCTTATGACATTCTGATCTGAGTCAGTCTATTCTTCCACCGGGGGTTAAGGACTTAGGATCTTTTCTCTCTATCAGGTTCACGTGTTACTAATCAGTAGTACGTTATAGGTTTGATGGATACAAGCCTAGTTCAGTTCTACTACCACATTATGTTGCTAGGATGGACTCAGAACTTTGATATGATGTTGTTGAGTGTGTATGAAATCCTTTGTCAAATGTCTCAAAATCCTTTTTGAGCATTTACAGCTGTTATGCTGTCGAAATTTTGCTAGAAATTCTAATGCCTTTGCATTATGGTTGTGCTTTCAGATGGCCACTCGCGACCTCAATCAAGTGGTTCGCCTGACTCGATGCCTAGATGTACCCGACCATACTGCCATGTTGGTCAGGGTAATGACTGAGGCTGGATACCGTTGGTATCCTGAGTACACGGTCGAAGAGCAATTTCGAGACTTTAATCAAAGCCAGTATCTTTGCACTGTCAGGATATTTCCATCTTATCCTGGATCCACCGAGCCCCTTCACTGCTCCTATGGACTCGGGGTTACTATTGAGATGGCTGTGCAGGATGCCGCTTACTCTATGATGACCATCATGTGAGTCAGGACTGGCCTATTCCGGGACTCTGATTTCCGGTATATGCCAGCATCACTTCCGGGAGCACAAGGGTATCTCCAGGCTATCTATGCTGACCCCACTCAGGAGGATTCACGGACTCGCACCACTGCTGAGATGCTCGAGGATAAGGACCGTGAAAATCGGGCCTTGAGGCTAGAGCTTTTCAATACCCGTGCTGACCATTGGGCCACTTTGACTCGATTCGCACCGGCTGTGCAAGCTGGATATTCGGATATGCGCGATCTCTATCCTGTGAGATCTGCTCTGCCAGACGTGATGGGTTGGCGTGATGTAGGAGGCATCACCCCACCTCGCGGTCCCCGCAGGCCACCGTCTGTTGGTCCAAGACCTCATCCTAGCCCCTATGGTCCACAAGCTCCGCGAGATCGTCTGTTCCCGGATGATCATGTTGAGCTTCCAGGCTATGGAGGTGACTTCTACGAGGACTACTACGGATCGGTCTGAGTTAGTGGTAGTATCACTAGTTCGTACTAGCGGTGTCGTCTATCGTCCTGCGTGACTCGTGGGATATGACCTAGTTTGTACCGCTTTCCGGAGGTGTAGAAAATAATGTATAGGAGCTCGGAGTGCCTCCGATGTGATGTAATCTTCCTTTCACCGTAATAGTACCTTGTTTGGTCTTGTACTAAACCTTGTATGGTGTGTATGACGATGGAATAAGAGAAGCAGTTTCTGTATCTACCATGTCATACGGATGATCATCTTGCATTCCGAGTTATTCCTTACATTCTGTATTCTATGTCGGAATCTTATCATTCTGACTAAATCATTGTCTTGTTTACCTAGGATGGTCAACACGCGCAATAACCCTGTTTCCCAAGAGCAGGCCGAAGGCAGTGAAGTCGGGAATGCAAACCCGCCTCACCCTCCTTCCCTAGCCGAAGTTATGCTGGAAGCCGAGAGAAACAAGCGGGAGACCAACCGTTTGTTGGAGCGTATTGTACAGAACACAACACACCATCAGAGGACTAACTTGGTGTCACTCAGTGATTTCATCAAGTTACATCCACCCACGTTCCACCACTCCGTCGAGCCTCTCGACGCTGATGACTGGCTTCGCAGTATTTCTCACAAACTGCGTTCTGCGCTAGTAGCTGAGGCTGACAAGGTCACCTTTGCTGCATATCATCTTGAAGGCCCCGCCAGTCTATGGTGGGAGAATTATGGAGCTATGCGCCCAGCGGACCATGTCACTACTTGGGCTGAATTCAGCGAGGCTTTCCGTGAACATCACATTCCGGAGGGTCTCATGGGCCGTAAACGTGAGGAATTTTGCAGTTTCACTCAAGGCCGACTCTCTGTGGATGCTTACAGCAGGGAGTTCGGTAACCTCGCACGATATGCAACTGAGGAAGTTTCTACTGATGCCAAGAAGCAAGCAAGGTTCCGTAAGGGACTTAGTCCTGAGCTTCGCCGCGACCTCCGTCTGCATGAGTGCACATCTTTTCAGAAGCTTGTTAACAAGGCCATCAGTGCTGAGACTGGTCAGACTGATTATGACGCAACACGCAAGCATGGCCGTGACATGGGTTCCTCATCCGGTGCTGGTCCTCAGAAGCGCCGCATATGGGTGCCTAACACTGCCCTGCCACCCAGGTTCACACCGAGGCCATCCTTCCAGGCGCCTCGCCCCGTTCAACAGTTTGCACCAGCCAAGCCCTATGGTGGTCCAACCAACAATGCTCCTCCACGCACCAGTTCTGTGACTTGTTTTAAGTGTGGGGAATCTGGCCACTATATGCGCGAGTGTCCCCAGACCAACCCCAATCAATCTGCTAAAGCTGTTGGCCGTGGCAAGCCGACAGGGAAAGTGTTCTACGCCAAGCCGGCCACCGCTGCACGTGGCCATGTCAACTGTATCTCTGCGAAGAAGCTCAAGAGGATCCCAACGTCGTTCTCGGTACGCTCCTTGTTAATTGCCACCCGGCATCTGTTCTTTTCGATACAGGAGCATCTCATTCATTTATATCCGAGAACTATGCTCGCTTGCATAACACCGCATTCTGTGACATGTCTTCTACCATGGAAATTTCCACTCCCGGTTCTAGATGGCAAACCTCCAGGGTAAGTCATGGAAATGAAATCCAAGTCGACAGACTTGTTTTCCTTGCATCTTTGATAGCTCTCAAATCTTCAGATATTAATATCATCTTGGGTATGGACTGGATGTCAGCCCATCATGCCAAAATTGATTGCTTCTCTAGGACTGTTCAACTCACCCATCCTTCGGGGAAGATAGTCAATGTCTTGACCCGAATAGCCAAGCGACAGTTATATTCTCTTAACGCCAGCCCTCTGCCAGACCTTGAGGACGTCCCGGTAGTCCGTGACTTTCCGGATGTCTTCCCAGAGGAATTGCCAGGTGTTCCACCTGACAGGGATGTTGAGTTCGTAATAGACCTTATTCCAGGAACCGTCCCAATTGCTAGAAGACCTTATAAGATGGCACCACTAGAACTAGCCGAGCTTAAGAAACAACTCGATGAGTCCTTGAAAAAGGGTTTCATCCGACCTAGTTCATCTCCGTGGGCTTGCCCCGTCCTCTTCGTCAAGAAGAAGGATGGTACGGACCGGATGGTTGTAGATTATCGACCTGTCAATTTGGTCACAATCAAGAACAAATATCCGCTCCCTAGGATCAACGACCTGTATGATCAGCTCGCTGGATCCTCAGTCTTCTCCAAAATGGATTTGAGGTTGGGCTACCATCAAATCAAAATCAGGAACGGGGACATTCCTAAAACGGCCTTTGTTACTCGATATGGCCAATACGACTACACCGTCATGTTCTTCGGTTTAACCAACGCTCCAGCCACTTTTTCTTGGTTAATGAACTCAATCTTCATGGAGTATTTGGATAAATTCGTCGTGGTTTACCTCGATGATATACTCATCTACTCCAAGAACGAGGTAGAACATGCCGAACATCTAAGGCTAGTGTTGAAGAAACTTCGAGAGCATCGTCTTTATGCCAAATTTTCTAAATGTGAATTTTGGTTGTCAGAAGTGACCTATCTGGGTCATGTAGTATCTGGTAAAGGTATTGCTGTTAACCCTGAGCGAGTTCAAGCCGTCCTTAATTGGACTCCACCTGAATCGGTCAAGCAAGTTCGGAGTTTTCTAGGCTTAGCGAGCTATTGCCGTCGCTTTGTCGAAAATTTCTCCAAAGTCGCGAAACCTCTAACCGAACTCCTCAAGAAAGATAAAAAGTTCGAGTGGACTCCACACACAGCTTTCAAGAACTGAAAAGACGCCTGACATCTGCTCCCGTACTGGTACCGCCGGATTTCTCTAAGGACTTTGTTATCTACTGCGACGCCTCGCGACAAGGACTAGGCTGTATTCTCATGCAAGATCGACACGTAATTGCTTACGCTTCACGGCAATTGCACCCACATGAGGAGAATTATCCTACTCATGATCTAGAGCTTGCAGCTGTAGTCTATGCACTTAAAACCTGGCGACATTACCTCCTCGGTAATCGTTGCGAAATATTCACTGATCACCAAAGTCTGAAGTACATCTTCACCCAACCGGATTTGAATCTCAGGCAAAGACGTTGGGTCGAGTTGATCACAGATTTTGACTTAGGAATAACTTACACCCCAGGGAAAGCCGACGTCATGGCTGATTCGCTAAGTCGTAAATCTTATTGTAACAACCTGATGTTACAACAAAGTCAACCGCTTCTCCATGAGGAATTTCGGAAGCTTAACCTTCACATTGTTCCTCAAGGATTTCTTTCCACCTTGGTGGCGAAACCTACTCTTACGGATCAAATCATCGCTGCCCAAAAGCGAGATAAAGGAATATCCAAGATCAAGGAGAACTTTGCTAGCGGAGGTGCTAGATGTTTCTCCACAAATGATCATGGTGTTGTGTACTTTGAGAACCGTTTAGTGGTTCCCAAGAACCAGCATCTACGGCAGTTGATCCTTAAGGAGGCTCATGAATCTCCTCTCACCATTTATCCCGGTAGTACCAAGATGTATCAGGACCTACGCCAGAGGTTCTGGTGGACTAGGATGAAGAGAGAAATTGCTCAGTATATTGCCAATTGCGACGTCTGCCGTCGTGTAAAAGCAGAGCATCAACGGCCTGCTGGCACCCTTCAACCCCTAGCTATTCCTGAATGGAAATGGGATAAAATTGGTATGGATTGCATTACCGGTGTTCCCAGGACCAAGAGAGGGAATAATGCTATCTTCGTCGTTGTCGATCGTCTTTCCAAGGTAGCCCATTTCTTACCTGTTCGTGAGAGTATAACTGCTAGTCAGTTAGCAGACTTGTACATCTCCCGAATAGTGTCTCTCCATGGTGTTACTTTGGAAATTAACTCAGATCGAGGAAGTCTTTTCACCTCTCGATTTTGGGAAAGTTTCCAAAATGCTATGGGAACCCGCCTTTCCTTTAGCACCGCTTTTCACCCTCAATCAAGTGGTCAAGTAGAACGCGTCAACCAGATCCTAGAAGACATGCTTCGAGCCTCTGTTATCTCATTCGGAATGGAGTGGGAGAAATGCCTTCCATTTGCCGAATTTGCTTATAACAACAACTATCAATCTAGCTTGGGTAAAGCCCCTTTTGAAGTTCTCTATGGACGACGGTGTCGAACACCCCTTAACTGGTCAGAAACCGGGGAAAGACAATTCTTTGGTCCGGATATGATCCAAGAAGCAGAAGAGCAAGTTCACATCGTTCGTGAAAAGTTGAAAACAGCCCAATCTCGTCAAAAGAGTCAATATGACCGAAAACATAAGGCTATGACTTTCGAGGTTGACGAGAAGGCTTTCCTTCGGGTTACTCCTCTGAAGGGAACCCATCGTTTCGGTATCAAAGGCAAATTGGCTCCCCGTTACATTGGACCTTTTCGTATTCTCGCTAAACGAGGAGAAGTTGCCTACTAGTTGGAACTACCTCCGCATCTCTCCAGAGTCCATGATGTCTTCCACGTTTCTCAACTCAGGCGTTGCTTCTCGGATCCTATCCGTGGAGTGGACCACGAAACGCTTGATCTCCAAGATAATCTCACGTATCGAGAGTACCCCATTCGTATCCTCGATCAGGCCGAGCGTACCACTCGACGTCATAATATCAAGTTTCTCAAAGTTCAATGGTCGCACCATTCTGAGGATGAAGCAACTTGGGAAAGGGAGGATCGTCTTTGACTCGAGTATCGCGCCTTCTTTCCGGAGGAACCCAAATCTCGGGACGAGATTCTTTTGAGTGGGGGTGAGTTGTCACACTCTAGCTAGTTCATGCATTAGAGTGTTGCATCATGTCTATTCTTTCATCAGAAAACTGAAATGGGGATGACAGAACCCCCAGCCCCCTCTGAAACCAACTAGGGTTTACTAAAAACTTTTTCAATGAACCTGAAATGCCCTTCTAAAATGCCCATCATTTTTGTCTTGGTTCAGAACCTCTGCCAAAAGTGGTGCACATTTTCCTAGGTCATCTTAGGGTCTTTGAATTAAATCATAGATATTTGAATTTGGGCATTTAAAATTATATAAAATATTTCAAATGCTCAAATATCTCCAAACTAAAATGTTTCATGTTGGAAATAATCCAACTATGGACCAGGAGTAGTTTGGTGATTTTAGGAGTTGCCTAAGTATTTTTAATAATTCAACAAAGTTGCAGAGGAATTAAAAAAACAGAAAACAGGAGAAACAACAGAACTTACCTGGCGCCCAGCACCCGGCCCACCTGCCGGCCCAGCCCAGCGCCGCGCCAGCGAGCTGCTTGCCGGCCAAGCAGGCAGGCAGGTGCCCAACGGCGGCCGCAGCGTGCGCCACGCAGCTGGCCGTCGCCCTGCTTCACCTCCTCGCCTCGTTGCTGGATGGATGAACTCCATGCCGCGCCGTGAACCCCCAGGACACCTCCATTCTCCCCCAACTCCTCTCTCTTGCGCTCCCCCGCCATGGCCGACGCCATCGCCGCCACCCCCTCGCCGTAGTCACGCCCTCCGTCAACCCCACGCCGTGCCGCCGTGTCCAGGAGCTCCGCCACCCTCCTCTCCTTCGAGCAAGCCGAGCCCCGAGCGCTCGCAAGGCCCGAGCCCACCGCATCGACCTCGACCGAACCGCCGTCGCCGGAGATCCCCTTCAACGCCGTCGTCGCTCCGGCCCGTCCCCGGCCGCACCAAGTGCTTCGTCGAACTCCCCGTGAGCTTAACCATCTTCCCCTCCCTTCTTTTCTTGCTCCCGAGCTGTGTAGTGACCTCCCGGAGCTCAACCGCACCCACCGCCGCAGAGCTCGTCGCCGACGTGCTCCCGGTCACCCTCCGGCCACAACTTGGTGTCCATCATGCTCACCACGTCACATAGCACCTAACCAGCTACTCCCCGCACCTCACCGACCCCTCTAGCATCAAGTTCGCCTTCGGCCGAACTCCGGTGGCCTCCAAAGTCGTCGCTGGCGCCAACTCCGGCCACCCCGACCCCAATGGACTCCACCAAGAGCTGCGGCTCCTCCTCAGCTCCACCCCGATGGCCTCCGCGACTCGTTTGGTTGCCGGAACGGCCAAAACCACTTCCGCCGCCGCGTCGGGCTCGCCGGCGGCTAAACGCCGGTGCAGCCGACCTGGCTTTGACCGCGGGTGGGCCCTGGTTTACCCCGATGAGTCAATGACAGGTGGGGCCCAGCCCTGTTAACTAAATAGGGTTAGTTTTAATTAACTTTAAACTAAACTAATTACCCTGACACCATGGACCCACAGTCAGGTTTGACCTGGACGTCTCCGTTGACCCTGACGTCATTCTGACGCATGGCTGACGCAATAAATTAATTTCTGGATTTATTCTAATATAGGAAATTCCAGAATATAGTTTAAACTTCAAAAATTCATAACTTTTAATCTGTAACTCCAAACCAGACAAGTTATATATGAAAAATGATCAGAAAAATCCAATCTATCCATCTGTACTGTTTTCATGCATGATTAAACAAGTTAACTTGATGTTTAATGCAGAACAAGATAAAACACTTTAAAGGGCCATGTATGAGTTTGAAATTTGAATCTTTGGTTCAAATTGGTTCAAACCCTTCTGGTCTTAGTTGCATTAGCCCAACACACTCATATTGCCATGTTTCATGCATGCATCATATTGTCGCACATTGTTTGGTGATGGCTGTGTATCGGTGTTCTTTGCGGCAGGGTCTGCCTCCGAGGAGTACCGTGATTACCCTAGCGAAGAGCCATATCAGTGCATCGAACCATCAGGCAAGCAACCAACCATTTGATCATATCGATACAATCCCATGTTCTCGCTCCTGCTCTCTTTTACTGCATTAAGACAACGCGTTTCAAACTGCTGTGTGCTACGGTAGTTGAACCCATTTCCTCTGCATGACCTGTCATTGCCACAGTAACTAGATGAAACCCACTAGCATGTGTAGGAGTTGATTGAGCCATATGTATGTGTTGTTCCTACCTTGCTATGCCTGCTATGCTTAGAGTCGTGTCAGGTCTGGTTCATCTGGGTGATGGGCTAGAGTGAAATGATTATGTCGGTAATGAGAGTGGTGTGGTGAACACGATTTGGTAAAGGTATCGATGAGAGGCCATGTAGGAGTACATGGTGGGTTGTTTCATTGAAGCCGACCTTAAGCACTGAGATCTGTATGTGTGATTTAAGATACAGCTACTACCATGCATTGGGCCCTGAAATATGACCCCGCTCGACTTCTTATTCACCCTAGTCCTCTGTACAGGAGTTGCAAGTAGTTTCTGGTGTTTGCAGCCTACTGGAGGCCGTGGACAGCGCTGACCGTAGGGGTGGGCTGTGATGCGGTAGGTACGTGGCCGGGAATACCGGGCACCCATTAGGTGTCACGGAACCCTGTACACATCGTTCGAGGCCGTATGGGAAACCTCAGCCGGACTCCCTGCGGATGGAACCTGGATAGGCGATAAACCTGGATTGGAGACTTAGGTGTTTAGGTAGGTCGTGGTCTACACCCACGTCGGGTTTTGCTTGAAGTCTGCCGAGCACATGTCGTGTGCAGACGCTAAGTGGTGGAAACATGTATGAAGAAGTACACCCCTGCAGGGTTATCATGATCTATTCGAATAGCCGCGTCCGCGGTAAAGGACTACTTGGTTGCCTATACAGTTCATAGACAAGAAAATGGAAACTACTAAAAGACTCAAGATAAGTGTGAGTGCCGAGGATGGCTCTTCCGTAGGAAGACGGAGGGGGATCCTCGGTAGTGTATTGAAGTGGTGAGTAGTGGACTCGTGTGCGCAAAACCATTTCAAGTTGGAGTCTCGTAGGATAGCCTAGCCAAGAGTCAAAGCTGGCTTGCTGCAATAACTCCACCAACCCTTCTTGATAATGTGCATGTATGTAGGATCTGATGTAAGTCTTGCTGAGTACCTTTGTACTCATGTTGCTATAATTTACATTTTTACAGAAGACGCTGCAACCCCTTCTGATGGGTTCTTCATAGACGTTGACATCAATGAGTAGGCTAAGGCCCAGGTGGTGATCATGAGCTTGTGAAGGACCACGTAGTATAGCTAGGCTTTCCAAGCCTCTTTTATTTTACTAGTTGTCTGTACTCAGACAAGTTACTTCCGCTGCTGGTTTGTACGACTGTATGACTTGAATGTTGGGTCGTGTGACCCGTACCTATGTGCATGTTATGTATGGCTCTCTGAGCTTTAAATAAAGTACTTGTGTCGTAGAGTCATGTTGTGATGCCTTGTTGTATTTGCACATATCGAGCATATTGTGTGTATGATTGAAATGCTTGGTATGTGTGGGATCTGACTATCTAGTTGTTTATCTTTAGTAGCCTCTCTTACCGGGAAATGTCTCCTAGTGTTACCACTGAGCCATGGTAGCTTGCTACTTCTCTGGGACACTTAGGCTGGCCGGCATGTGTCCTTCTTCGTTCCTGTGTCTGTCCCTTCGGGGAAATGTCATGCATTGAGTACCGGAGTCCTGTTAGCCCGCTACAGCCCGGTTTACCGGAGTCCTGCTAGCCCAGTGCTACAGCCCGGACCCACTTGCTGATGACCGACACGTTCGATGCTGGGTCATGGATGCCTGTCCCTGTAAGTCTGTGCCACTTTGGGTTTACGACTAGTCATGTCAGCCCGGGCTCCTTATCGTATGGATGCTAGCGACACTATCATATACGTGAGCCAAAAGGTGCAAATGGTCCCGGGCAAAGGTAAGGCGACACCCGTGGGGATACCGTGCGTGAGGCCGCAAAGTGATATGAGGTGTTACAGGCTAGATCGATGTGACATTGAGTCGGGGTCCTGACACCGGCCAATGATGATAGTTCGGCTATCCGGACACCCCCTAGTCCAGGACTCCCTCAGTAGCCCCTGAACTAGGCTTCAATGACGACGAGTCCGGCGCGCATATTGTCTTCGACATTGCAAGGTGGGTTCCTCCTCCGAATAATTCATAGAAGATTTTGAACACCAGGATAGTGTCCGGCTCTGCAAAATAAATTCCACATACCACCGTAGAGAGAATAATATTTACACCAGTTCAATCTGCTGACGTATTTCACGGCATGACGTCACACCACGGCCAAGCCTTTACTCGAATTGTTTTTATTGTTCCACCTCAGCACGTTTAGCGCAGCGGTTTCCTTGGCACGTCTTGTCAAAGCAGAGATCGTGTCCCTTATTCTGGGATTCTCATCAATACGGACGTGGGTAACCCAACCGCGCCATTAATCGCGGCGCTTGGGAGATAAGCGAGTTTTACCGGGCTGGTGGGGACGCATAGTTTCGTCCGCTCATATATAAGGGGATAAGGATCCACCTTTTCACCTACGCCTTCTTCCTCCTTTGCTTATCCATCTCCGTGCACTCGAGCTCCAGCGCCCAAGTCCGCACATCTCACCTCAACCTTCTCCAACCATGTCCGGAGCGGGAGGCAAGTGGATGGCCTCCTCCGTCACGAAGGGGCACATCAAGAAGTTGCGCAAGGCCGGATACTTGTCTAGCGACATCGCGCACCGGCTCCCCGACGAGGGGCAGCTCATCCCCACCCCCAGGCCCCATGAGAGGGTGGTGTTCCTTCCCCATTTCCTCCGTGGACTAGGCTTCCCACTCCACCCATTTGTCCGGGGGCTCATGTTCTACTACGGCCTGGATTTCCATGATCTGGCCCCGAATTTTATCCTCAACATCTCGGCGTTTATCATCGTGTGCGAGGCTTTCCTCTGCATCCAGCCCCACTTCGGTTTATGGCTAAAGACTTTTAATGTCAAGCTGAAGGTAGTGGGTGGCCGCCAAGCGGAGTGCGGAGGCGCCATGGTGGGCAAGATGCCCAACGTCACCTGGCTCGAGGGCGCCTTCGTGGAAACCATCAAAGGGTGGAAATCGGGGTGGTTCTATATCACCGAGCCGCGTGACCCTGAATGGGCAGCGGCCCCCGAATTCAGATCTGGCATCCCCACACGGCTCACCTCCTGGAAAGAGAAGGGCCTGTCGTGGGGCGATTCGGAGGAGCTGACCGGACTCCAATCCTGTCTCCAAACCCTGGTGAACAAGAAGCTCAAGCTTGTCAACATAGTCCAGGTCATGCTCATCCGCCGGATTCTCCCGTGCAATAGCGGGACTTCAACTTATGGGAGTTCGATCCGGCATAGCACCAGACCTTGAGTAGGCTCTTCAACACTACGTACGAAGAGGCCTGGAGGTTGCTGTTTAAGGGCGCCGAGGCTCCCGCATCCGCTACCGAAGATCGCGGATTCAGCTCGCAGCGTCCGGCTGGCGAGGTAAGCTATATTATCCTTTACGGGACACTTGCTTTCCATAGTTTGACTCTATGTGGGATCTGAACTCCCATTACCTTTAACAGGCCTGGCAGAAGACGTCCGGACAGGTTAACTGTTCGGCTCCCCTTCCAGAAGACCCAGCGGATGCCCGTTTGACAGGGCTGCTGGTCCCGGCGCCTTACGTGGTGCCGGAGAAGAAGGCCAAGAAGAAGGCCACGGGAACTCGGAGGAGTTCCCGGCGCCAGGTGTTATCGGACTCGTCGTCCGATGACTCCGAGGCGGACTCCTCCCACGAGGACGAGGAGGAGAAGAAAGAGGCCTCGCCCCCAGCTGGGGGAGAGAAGAAGAGGAAGGCTTCCCCAACGGGGGAGGCCGAAGGATCCAAGAAGGGAAGGAACCTTCCTCCGGACTGTTCCACCAACACCAACACCGACGACGGCGAAGAGGAATGGCCCTCGAGGGCCAAGCCCCTGGCGTGATCGTAAGTGTCCGGATTCCATAATAGCTTATGATTTTTCTTTTCGTCGCATAGTGTCTTCTAACGCCGAACACAACCATGTAGCCCGCCCAAGGACGATCTCCCCGCTTCGTCGAGCGGGTCCCTGGGTTCGTCGGATGTGAATAGCGCTTCACTTCCGACCGCCTCCTCTCCCCGTGATGCAGACGACGCCGAGGTGGGGTCCCAGAGGGGGACCAGCCAGGAGGAGGAGGCCCCAGAGGTGCCACAGGGCAACCTCCCGGACTTTGGACCGGACTCTGCATCGGAACCTTCGGTGGTTCCGGAGTCCGGCGGGCGGCCCCTTCGTAAGAAGGGCGAGACGGCGACGCCGATGACCTCCATCCAACCGGAGGCGCCGGATAACTTGCTGGAGGCGCTCAACGGCGCTTCCATCGAAGAGGAAGACCGCACTATTATGAGTGCGGTGATTCAGAAAGTTCAGTCCGCCAAGAGCGGGCTGACCGAAGCCTGCACCAGCCTTCTAACAGGCTTTGAGGTAAGGATTTTAAGATATGTAAAATAGTACCACATAGACAGTAGCCCCTGATGCTCAGTTCGGTGTTCGGAAAGAAAAGCCGAACTGAGGATCTAAAAAGATATACGCAGGAGTCTAACACAAATATGTCAATATGGGAATGCAGGCTGCGCTGCTGACCTCTGCCGCACTGACTGCGGAGGTCAATGCCTTGAAGCAGAGCCTCGAGCGGTTCGAGAACGAGCTTGGCCGTGCCAAGAAGCAGCTCGAGGACAAGGAAGGTAAGTAACACCTTATTAGAGTTGTACCTTATAGAAAAGGATTTGGTTGCAAAAAATGACAGGAAGAATGCGGGTATTGCAGGGGCTACAAACAAGGTGGCGACCCTGAATGAGGCGGTGTCCGCGGCCAAACGTAATGCGGCCACGGAGCGCGCTGAGCGAGAGAAGCAGGAGGCGCGGGTGGCGGAGGCGCGGCAAGAGCTCCAGGCTCTCGTGGAAAAACACGAGAGTTTGGAGCGTGACTCGAAGACTCGAGAGTCCGAGCTTGCGTCGGCTCTTGAGAGTGCCAAAGACGCTAAGGCCGAGGCCCAAAAGGCCCTCCAGGAGATCGAGGCAGTAAAGAAAATAGCGGCGGGTAAGGCATTCTTCATGCAAAGCAAGCATGTAAAAGTGAATTACTTGTTACTTACCCGAATTCAGAGCTCTCCAGGAGCGTTCGCAGATCTGCCCCGTAGCGTGTCCGATGCTGCCGCATTATACAGAGCCGAGGAGGGGAGCTCGACGGAAAAGGTGTTCTGGTCTCAGTATGCTGAGGCTGGACATCCGGTGCCCCTAAGGGACCAGCTGAAGCAGCTGGTCGAGCTCCACAAGGTGGCCGAACAGGCCATGAAGGGCCTCATAGTTCGGCTGTGGCCCAAAGAAGCCATGCCTGGGAGCTACTTCGGCCTGGTGCGGCGGCTGGTGGACGCCTGTCCATGGGTTGAAGTCATCAATCACTCCGCCTATATTGAAGGTGCCCGTCGGGCCCTTGCCCGTGCTAAAGTGCACTAGGGCAGGATGGATGCCGAGAAGCTTGTGACGGACGCGCCACCGCCGGGCAAGGAGTATCGCATGCCCCAGATGTACTATAAGGGTGTCCTGAAGGGTGCCCGCCTTATTGCGGGTGAATGCTCCAAAGATGTAATTTTTGAGTAGACTCGCATTTTGTTATCCTATGCGCTGAAAACTGTGTTCATATGCGCTAAGCAATGCTTTGTTAATTTAAAATATTACCTTCTGTGCGGCCGTTTATTAAATCTGAGAGATGGCAAGTCGTTGGCTTCAGCCCCCATGCCACGAGTGCTGGGGTGTTCGGGATAAACTTGAGCGCTCTTATTTCCCTTTTTGGGTCCTTTTAGGGAGGCACTCAACACAACGAACGAGGCAACCGGACTTATAATGCTTGAACACTCTCACTTAGCCATAGAATTCTATAATTTTAAATTTCAGCGAAGCCCCTTGTGTTCGGAAGGCCGAATTCGGGGCGCTATCCACGCCTGGGGCCGGACAAGCCAGCTCCTCGCTCTAAGCGGCATAAGTCTTTAGGGACTCAAAAAAGACCTCTCGAACAGCGACCAGCTCTCGCCTTATCATGACGGTCAGTTTTAGCTTTCTCCACTAAGGTGCTCGACCCAGCTCAACTGGGGCACAATCGCAGTGGTTCTCCCAGCGCTACCTTAGCCGATATAACGGAACGTAAGGTACCAAAACATGGGAGCTGGGCAAACCCAACTATTGACCCAAGACATGATTCGGAGCCGATGCATATAATGCTATAAGTTCGGGGTGCCGCACTTGTGAAAGTGTTCGGACATATCACACCATAATTTGGGGAACTTAAGCCCCTGGTGTATTTGGCTGTACCAAGGTGTACGGGTGCAACATGTCATAAGTGAACATATATAGAAAGGAATGCAATTATAGGCAAAAAGCGATGCATTGTTTATTCAAAAGATACTGCAATAAAGGCAGAATGATACAAATAGTGCGATAAGCAAGGGGGGGGGACTATTTAACATGTCCCCCTCCAGGGGTAGGCTGCGGAATGATATGTAAAACAGGTATAATGCTCGTAATGGAGACCACCTGGATACTCGTCATAGCCTTTCTGCTTCCCTGGCTATTGCATCGTGAGTTCGGCAGGTCTACTGCCGTACAGGGCTTCTGGAAAACGGAGTCCTGAGGATAAGAAAAAAAAGAAAAGGAAGAATGATAAATTCGGGAGCCCCTGGTGTGGTTGATCCGCACTCTGGGCATGCCGTGGTCGTGCCCCTCCCCCTATGCCCATGGTATCTCCAGAGCGTAGTGATGTACGCGTGGCACTGGTCTCGCAATGTCGCGAGGGCTGGGGTTGGGGCCGCATTGCTACGCGTGCTCGGAACGTGCCAAGTGGTCATGTTGTAGGTTACTCCGGGCGCGCTTGACGGTGTCCGGTCGCTTAACAGCCGGACTTGAGAATTGCCTTAAGAGGTTACTCTGCACTTCCGCTGCGAGAGCTGCTGCATGCTCCCCCGTTCGGAGAGAGCGTTCGATGTTTCCATTGATCGTGATGACTCCGCGAGGGCCTGGCATCTTGAGCTTGAGGTATGCGTAGTGCGGCACCGCGTTGAACTTTGCAAATGCGGTTCGTCCGAGCAGTGCATGATAGCCGCTGCGGAACGGGACTATGTCGAAGATTAACTCCTCGCTTCGGAAGTTATCCGAGGATCTGAAGACCACTTCAAGTGTAACTGAGCCTGTACAATTGGCCTCTACACCTGGTATGACGCCTTTGAAGGTCGTCTTTGTGGGTTTGATCCTTGAGGGATCTATGCCCATCTTGCGCACTGTATCCTGATAAAGCAGGTTCAGGCAGCTGCCGCCGTCCATCAGGACTCTAGTGAGGTGAAATCCATCGACGATTGGGTCTAAAACCAATGCGGCGAATCCGCCATGGCGGATACTGGTGGGGTGGTCCCTTCGATCAAAAGTGATCCGGCAGGAGGACCACGGATTGAACTTTGGGGCGACTGGCTCCATCGCGTATACGTCCCTGAGCGCACGCTTCCGCTCCCTCTTGGGTATGTGGGTTGCGTATATCATGTTCACCGTCCGCACTTGTGGGGGGAATCCCTTCTGTCCTCTATTGTTCGGCGGCCGTGTCTCCTCCTCGTCATCGGTTTGCAGCCCCTTGTCGTTGCCTTTGGCGATTAACTTGCCTGCCTGCTTGAATACCCAACAATCTCTGTTGGTGTGATTAGCTGGCTTTTCGGGGGTGCCGTGTATCTGGTACGAGCGATCGAGTATCCGGTCCAAATTGGACGTGCCCGGAGTAGTTCTTTTGAATGGCTTTTTCCACTGACCGGGTTTAGAGCCTCTGAATCCGGCGTTGACTGCCGTATCTTCAGTATTATCGCTGTTAATGCGGCGTTTGTGCTTATTGTGACGTGACCTGCCATTGCTGTCTTTGGTATCCGAACTACCAGAGTTTTTGGTTAGGTTGTTACTGCGAGCTAGCCAGCTGTCTTCTCCCGCACAGAAGCGGGTCATGAGTGATGTGAGGGCTGCCATTGATTTCGGCTTTTCCTGTCCTAGGTGCCGGGCAAGCCATTCGTCGCGGATGTTGTGTTTGAAGGCTGCAAGGGCCTCTGCATCCGAACAGTCGACGATTTGATTTTTCTTTGTTAAGAACCGTGTCTAGAATTGTCTGGCCGATTCGTCTGGCTGCTGAATTATGTGGCTTAGGTCATCGGCGTCTGGTGGTCGCACATATGTGCCCTGGAAGTTATCGAGGAATGCGGCTTCCAGGTCCTCCCAACACCCAATTGATTCTGCTGGCAGGCTGTTGAGTCAATGCCGAGCTGGTCCTTTAAGCTTGAGTGGGAGGTATTTGATGGCGTGAAGATCATCACCGCGGGCCATGTGGATATGAAGGAGATAGTCTTTGATCCAAACCGCGGGATCTGTTGTGCCATCGTAGGATTCAATGTTCACGGGTTTGAACCCTTCGGGGATTTGATGATCCATGACTTCATCTGTGAAGCATAGTGGGTGTGTGGCGCCTCTGTATTGGGCTATATCACGACGTAGCTCAAACGAGCTTTGTCTACTATGTTCGGCCCGGCCGGGGTTGCTGTATCCGACGTGACAGTTGTCGTCGCGTATTGTAGGGTGCCTGCGCGATCCGTAGATCGATCTTGTTTGCCTCGCCTTATCCTCCAATATGTCTTGCAAGTCTGGCGCGTTCCCCCGTGGCTTTGTACTTTTCAAGCGACGCCGGGGTGCGGCTTTAATGTAGGGCCTAGAGGCCTCTCTATCGCGGCCACGAGGTGGCCGGTCGGCCGTATTGTGCATTGGTGATGTAGGTTTATGTGCTTCCTCCTCTAATCGGGGTAGCAGCTTGCGTTTGGGGTAGCTTTTGGAGGGGCGTTCGAGTTCATACTCTTCGGCCGCGAGGACTTCAGTCCATCGTCGGCTAGCAAGTCTTGGTCAGCTCTAAGCTGTTGCTGCTTTTTCTTGAGGCTGCTTGCCGTGGCCATAAGCCTGCGTTTGAAACGCTCTTGTTCGACGGGATCCTCAGGCACGACAAATTCGTCGTCGTCGAGGCTTGCCTCGTCTCCGGAGGGAGGCATGTAATTATCGTCCTCTACCTCTTCGTCTGCCGCTCTCTCGCGAGGGCTGGCTTCTCCGTCCTCCTGTGCTGAATTTTGCTGGAGGGGGTTGTCTTCGACACTGTCCGGGGTGTTATTATCTCCGGTGCCGGAATCTCCATTCTTGCTGTGGCAGGATTTGGAGCGGCGCCATTGACGCTGGCGCTTAGGCTGTTTTTTGGAGGGGTCAACCTCCGCTAGTCCATTGCCATTCCCATCCTTTGGGCTGTCCACCATGTATATGTCATATGACGAGGTGGCTGTCCAGTGCCCTGTAGGTGCTGGTTCTTGGTCGTCTCCGGCATCATCGTCCATACCGTCGATGTCTTCGGAGTCGAAATCTAGCATGTCGGTTAAATCATCGACAGTGGCTACGATGTGGGTGGTGGGTGGGCTTTGAATTTCTTTGTCATACGCATCCCAACCGTTCTGACCATAAACCGGCCAGGGTTCTCCTGATAAAGAGAGACACTTTAGCGAATTCAAGATGTCGCCGAAAGGCGAGTGCTGAAAGATGTCCGCAGCGGTGAACTCCATGATCGGCACCCAACCGGATTCGATTGGCAGGGGCGCGGAAGGTTCAGGGTCCGGAGAGGAGTCCGGCACCTTGGAGTCACGAGCTTCATAAGGGACAGGGTCAGTATTCGGCTCTATCGCCGTAGAGGTAGCAGCCCCCGAGGTGGTGTCCAGCCACCCATCCTCGATTGGCAGCGTCGGCTCCAAGCTAAGGGTCGGAGCGGACTCTTGTGCGGCCTCCAGGGCACTATCCGGCAGTAGAGCTAAATCATGCCAATCGTGACAGTGCGGCGCGCTCGGTTGTGGCTTGAGTCTGTCGAAGATCAAGTCTCTACGGATGTCGGCCGTATAGTTCAAACTTCCAAATCTGACCTGATGGCCAGGGGCATAGCTTTCGATCTGCTCCAGATGGCCAAGTGAATTGGCCCGCAGTGCGAAGCCGCCGAATACGAGGATCTTTCCGGGGAGAAAAGTCTCACCCTGGACCGCGTTGTTGTTGATGATCGAAGGAGCCATCGGGCCTATAGGTGACGACACAGTGGAACTCTCAATGAAAGCACCAATGTCGGTGTCAAAACCGGCGGATCTTGGGTAGGGGGTCCCGAACTGTGCATCTAGGTGGATGGTAACAGGAGATGAGGGACACGATGTTTTTACCCAGGTTTGGGCCCTCTCGATGGAGGTAAAACCCTACTCCTGCTTGATTAATATTGATGATATGGGTAGTACAAGAGTAGATCTACCACGAGATCAAGGAGGCTAAACCCTAGAAGCTAGCCTATGGTATGATTATTGTTCGTCCTATGGACTAAAACCCTATGGTTTATATAGGCATCGGAGAGGGCTAGGGTTACACAGAGTCGGTTACAATGGTAGGAGATCTACATATCTGTATCGCCAAGCTTGCCTTCCACGCCAAGGAAAGTCCCATCCGGACACAGGACGAAGTCTTCAATCTTGTATCTTCATAGTCTTGGAGTCCGGCCAATGATGATAGTTCGGCTATCCGGACACCCCCTAGTCCAGGACTCCCTCAGGCACACCGAAAGATCTTCTAGGAAAAAAGTGCATGCTATAGAAGAAATCAATGTTTTGAGTGAAAAGATGGATGAACTTATGAAGATGTTTGCTACTAAAAATACTCCTCTTGATCCCAATGATATGCCTTTGTCTTCCTTGATTGAGAATAATAATGAATCTATGGATGTGAATTTTGTTGGTAGGAATAGTTTTGGAAACAATGCTTATAGAGGAAACTTTAATGCTAGACCGTTCCCTAGTAATTCCTCTAATAATTATGGAAATTCCTACAATAATTATTATGGTAATTTTAATAAGATGCCCTCTGATATTGAGAATAGTGTGAAAGAATTTATGGTTTCTCAAAAGAATTTTAATGCTTTGCTTGAAGAAAAATTGCTCAAAGTTGATGATTTGGCTAGGAACGTTGATAGACTTTCGCTTGATGTTGATTCTCTTAAACTTAGATCTTCTCCTCCTAAGCATGATATCAATGAGTCTCTCAAAGTAATGAGAATTTCCATTAACGAGTGCAAGGAAAGAACCGCTAGATTGCATGCCAAATAAGATAGCTTTATAAAAGCGTGTTCTTCTAGTCTCCATGAAAATAATGATGAGGATCTTAAAGTTATTGATGCGTCTCTGATTAGATCTATGTTTTGCAATATGAATTTTGATGATTATGGGACTGATGATGAATCAACTTTGCCTAGAAGGCGTCCCAAGAATTCAGAGTCTTTAGATCTTGATGCTAAAATTGGTAAAAGTGAGATCGGAGAATCCTCAACTTCTAATAATACTGAACCTACTATCTCGGATTTCAAGGAATTTGATTATGATAATTGTTCTTTAAAAGGTTGTATTTCCTTGTTGCAATCCGTTGTTAATTCTCCTCATGCTTATAGTCAAAATAAAGCTTTTACCAAACATATTGTTGATGCCTTGATGCAATCTTATGATGAAAAACTTAATTTGGAAGTTTCTATACCTAAAAAACTTAATGATGAGTGGGAACCTACTATAAAGATTAGAATTAAAGATTATGAGTGTTTTGCTTTGTGTGATTTGGGTGCTAGTGTTTCCACGATTCTGAAAACTTTATATATTCTAGGTTTCCATGATCTTGATGATTACTCTTTAAATTTGCACCTTGTGGATTCCACCATTAAAAAGCCAATGGGAAGGATCAATGATGTTCTCATTGTTGCAAATAGAAATTTGGTGCCCATGGATTTTATCATTCTTGATATAGATTGCAATCTTTCTTGCCCTATTATTTTTGGTAGACCTTTCTTTAGAACGATTGGCGCGATTATTGATATGAAGGAAGGGAATATTAGATTTCAATTTCCCTTAAAGAAAGGCATGGAGCACTTTCCAAGAAAGAAAGTCAAATTACCTTATGAATCTATCATGCGGGCTACTTATAAATTTAGTGCCAAAGATGGCACCCGTTAGATCTATCTTTGATTTTATGCCTAGCTAGGGGCGTTAAACGATAGCGCTAGTTGGGAGGCAACCCAATTTTCTTTATGTTTTTTGTTTTTGCTCCTGTTTAGTAATAAATCTTTCATCTATCCTCTGTTTAGATGTGTTTTTATCTTTTAATTAGTGTTTGTGCCAAGCAGAACCTATAGGATAACCTACGATGATAGTTGATTTGATTCTGCTGAAAAACAGAAACTTTGCACGCACGAATATAATTTTGTTAAATCACAGGAACGTGATTTTGCGTTGATTCTTTTTTCTTCTGTTCAATAAACAAATTTTCCACGACTTCCTATTTTTGTAAGATTTTTAAAGTTCCAGAAGTTCGCGTTAGTTACAGATTGCTACAGACTGTTCTGTTTTTAACAGATTCTGTTTTTCGTGTGTTGTTTGCTTATTTCAATGCATCTATGGCTAGTAAATTAGTTTATAAACCATAAGGAAGTTGGAATACAGTAGAGTTAACACCAAATTAAATAAATAATGAGTTCATTGCAGTACCTTATGTTGTGGTTTTGTTTTCTTTCACTAACGGAGCTTATAAGATTTCCTGTTGAGTTTTGTGTTGTGAAGTTTTCCAGTTTTGGGTAAAGCTTTTATGGACTATGGAATAAAGGGTGGCAAGATCCTAAGCTTGGGGATGCTTATCGCACCCCCAAGATATTCAAAGATAGCCAAAAGCCTAAGCTTGGGGATGCCCCGGTAAGGCATCCCCTCTTTCGTCTTCGTTCATTGGTAATTTTACTTGGAGCTATATTTTTATTCGCCACATGATATGTGTTTTTCTTGGAGCGTCGTGTATTATATTAGTATTTTCTTTTTAGTTTACCACAATCATCCTTGCTGTACACACCTTTTGGGAGAAGCCTATTTGATTAGAATTTTCTAGAATACTCTATGTGCTTCACTTACATCTTTTGAGCTTGATAGTTTTTGCTCTAGTGCTTCACTTATATCTTTTAGAGCACGGTGGTAACTTATTTTTGTAGAAATTGCTGGTCTCTCATGCTTCACTTATATTATTTTGAGATTCTTTTAGAACAGCATGGTATTTGCTATGGTTATAAAATTGGTCCTAGAATGGTAGGCATCCAAGTTGGGTATAATAAAAACTATCATAGGAAGTGAATTGGATGCTATGATCAATTTGATACTTGATAATTTTTTTGAGATATGGAGGTAGTGATATTAAAGTCATGCAAGTTGGGTGATTATGAATTTAAAGAATGCTTGTGTTGAAGTTAGCAAGTCCCGTAGCATGCACGTATGGTTAAAGTTGTGTAACAAATTTGAAACATGAAGTTGTACCTGGCTTGTGCATCCTTATGAGTGACGGTCGGGGACGAGCGATGGTCTTTTCCTACCAATCTATCCCCCTAGGAGCATGCGCATAGTACTTGGTTTTTGATGACTTCTAAATTTTTGCAATAAGTATATGAGTTCTTTTGACTAATGTTGAGTCCATGGATTATACACACTTTTACCTTTCCGCCTTTGCTAGCCTCGTTGGTACCGTGCATTGCCCTTTCTCACCTTGAGAGTTGGTGCAAACTTCGCCGGTGCATCCAAACCCCGTGATACAATACGCTCTATCACACATAAACCTCCCTATATCTTCCTCAAAACAGCCACCATACCTACCTATTATGGCATTTCCATAGCCATTCCGAGATATATTTCCATGCAACTTTCCACCGTTCCGTTCTTCATCATCATGACATACTTTACTTTTGTCATATTGCCATTGCATGATCATGTAGTTGACATCGTATTTATGGCAAAGCCACCATGCATTATTTTTCATACATGTCACTCTTGATTCATTGCACCATCCCGGTACACCGCCGGAGGCATTCATATAGAGTCATATCTTGTTTCTAGTTTCGAGTTGTAATTCTTATGTTGTAATCAATAGAAGTGTGATGATCATCATTATTAGAACATTGCCCAAAGAAAAAAAAGAAAAAAAAGGAAAGGCCAAAAAAAGAAAATAAAAAAAGAAAAGAGAAAGAAAATAAAGAAAAAGAAAATAAATAAAAAGGGCAATGTTACTATCTCCTTTTCCACACTTGTGCTTCAAAGTAGCACATTTTTCCTCATGTAGTGAGTCTCATATATTGTGCTTGAAAGTAGCACCATGTTTTTCATATAGTGAGTCTCATAAGTTGTCTTTTTCATACTAGTGGAAAATTTTCATTATAGAACTTGGCTTGTATATTCCTACGATGGGCTTCCTCAAATGCCCTAGGTCTTCATGAACAAGCAAGTTGGATGCACACCCACTAGTTTTCTTTTGTTGAGCATTCATTTATAGCTCTAGTGCATCTGTTGCATGGCAATCCCTACTCCTCATGTTGACATCAATTGATGGGCATCTCCATAGCCCGTTGATTATCCTCGTCAATGTGAGACTTTCTTCTCTTTTTTTGTCTTCTCCACACAATCCCCATCATCATATTCTATTCCACCCATAGTGCTATATCCATGGCTCACGCTCATGTATTGCGTGAAGGTTGAAGAAGTTTGAGATTATTTAAGTATGAAACAATTGCTTGAATTGTCATCGGGGGTATAGAAGTTGGGAACATCTTTGTGTGACGAAAATGAAGCATAGCCTAACTATATGATTTTGTAGGGATGAACTTTCTTTTGCCATGTTATTTTGAGAAGACATGATTACTTTGATTAGTATGCTTGAAGTCTTACTATTTCTTTTATCAATATGAACTTTTATTTTGAATCATTTGGATCTGAACATTCATGCCACAATAAAGAAAATTACATTATGAATTATGCTAGGTAGCATTCCACATCAAAAATTCTCTTTTTATCATTTACCTACTCAAGGACGAGCAGGAATTAAGCTTGGGGATGCTTGATACGTCTCCAACGTATCTATAATTTTTGATTGTTCCATGCTATTATATTACCCCTTTTGGATGTTTATGGGCTTTATTTTACACATTTATTGAAGGAAATATGCCCTAGAGGCAATAATAAAGTTACTATTTATTTCCTCATATCATGATAAATGTTTATTATTCATGCTAGAATTGTATTAACCGGAAACATAATACATGTGTGAATACATAGACAAACACAACGTCACTAGTATGCCTCTACTTGACTAGCTTATTAATCAAAGATGGTTATGTTTCCTAACCATAGACATGTGTTGTCATTTGATTAATGGGATCACATCATTAGGAGAATGATGTGATTGACATGAGCCATTCCGTTAGCCTAGCACTTGATCGTTTAGTATATTGCTATTGCTTTCTTCATGACTTATACATGTTCCTGTAACTATGAGATTATGCAACTCCCGTTTACCGGAGGAACACTTTGGGTGCTACCAAACATCACAACGTAACTGGGTGATTATAAAGGAGTACTACAGGTGTCTCCAAAGGTACATGTTGGGTTGGCGTATTTTGAGATTAGGTTTTGTCACTCCGATTGTCGGAGAGGTATCTCTGGGCCCTCTCGGTAATGCACATCACTATAAGCCTTGCAAGCAATGTAGCTAATGAGTTAGTTACGGAATGATGCATTACGTAACGAGTAAAGAGACTTGCCGGTAACGAGATTGAACTAGGTATTGGATACCGACGATCGAATCTCGGGTAAGTAACATACCGATGACAAAGGGAACAACGTATGTTGTTATGCGATTTGACCGATAAAGATCTTCGTAGAATATGTAGGAGCCAATATGGGTATCCAGGTCCCGCTATTGGTTATTGACCGAGAATAGTTCTAGGTCATGTCTACATAGTTCTCGAACCCGTAGGGTCTGCACGCTTAACGTTACGATGACAGTTTTATTATGAGTTTATAAGTTTTGATGTACCGAAGTTTGTTCGGAGTCCCGGATGTGATCACGGACATGACGAGGAGTCTCGAAATGGTCGAGACATAAAGATTGATATATTGGACGACTATTTCGGAGAAAACCGGAGTGCCGGAGGGGTTACCGGAACCCCCCGGGGAAGTATTGGGCCTTAGTGGGCCTAAGGGGAGAGAGACGGCAGCAGCCCAGGAGGTGCCCTCCCCCCATGAGGAGTCCGAATTGGACTAGGGGAGGGGGCGCGACCCCCCCTTTCCCTCTCCCTCTCCCTCTCTTTCCTTCCCCCTTCCTCCTTCCTAGTGGGACTAGGAAAGGGGAGTCCTACTCCCACTAGGAGGAGGACTCCCCCTCCTTGGCGCGCCCCCTAGGGCCGGCCGGCCTCCCCCCCTTGCTCCTTTATATACGGGGGCAGGGGGCACCCTAGAGACACAGAAGTTGATCTATGGATCGTTCCTTAGCCGTGTGCGGTGCCCCCCTCCACCATATTCCACCTCGGTCATATCGTCACGGAGTTTAGGCGAAGCCCTGCGCCGGTAAAACATCATCATCGTCACCACGCCGTCGTGCTGACGGAACTCATCCCCGACGCTTTGCTGGATCGGAGCCCGGGGATCGTCATCGAGCTGAACGTGTGCTGAACTCGGAGGTGCCGTATGTTCGGTACTTGGATCGGTCGGATCGTGAAGACGTACGACTACATCAACCGCGTTGTCATAACGCTTCCGCTTACGGTCTACGAGGGTACGTGGACAATACTCTCCCCTCTCGTTGCTATGCCATCACCATGATCTTGCGTGTGCGTAGGATTTTTTTTGAAATTACTACGTTCCCCAACAGTGGCATCCGAGCCAGGTTTTATGCATAGATGTCATATGCACGAGTAGAACACAAGTGAGTTGTGGGCGATACAAGTCATACTACTTACCAGCATGTCATACTTTGGGTCGGCGGTATTGTGAGATGAAGCGGCCCGGACCGACATTACGCGTACGCTTACGCAAGACTGGTTTCACCGTTACGAGCACTCATGCTTAAAGGTGGCTGGCGGGTGTCTGTCTCTCTCACTTTAGCTGAATCGAGTGTGGCTACGCCCGGTCCTTGCGAAGGTTAAAACAACACTAACTTGACGAACTATCGTTGTGGTTTTTGATGCGTAGGTAAGAACGGTTCTTGCTAAGCCCGTAGCAGCCACGTAAAATTTGCGACAACAAAGTAGAGGACGTCTAACTTGTTTTTGTAGGGCATGTTGTGATGTGATATGGTCAAGACGTGATGCTATATTTTATTGTATGAGATGATCATGTTTTGTAACCGAAGTTATCGGCAACTGGCAGGAGCCATATGGTTGTCGCTTTATTGTATGAAATGCAAACGCCCTGTAATTGCTTTACTTTGTCACTAAGCGGTAGCGATAGTCGTAGAAGCAATAGATGGCGTAACGACAACGATGCTACGATGGAGATCAAGGTGTCGCGCCGGTGACGATGGTGATCACGACGGTGCTTCGAAGATGGAGATCACAAGCACAAGATGATGATGGCCATATCATATCACTTATATTGATTGCATGTGATGTTTATCCTTTATGCATCTTATCTTGCTTTGATTGACGGTAGCATTTTAAGATGATCTCTCACTAAATTATCAAGAAGTGTTCTCCCTGAGTATGCACCGTTGCGAAAGTTCTTCGTGCTGAGACACCACGTGATGATCGGGTGTGATAGGCTCTACGTTCAAATACAACGGGTGCAAAACAGTTGCACACACGGAATACTCAGGTTAAACTTGACGAGCCTAGCATATACAGATATGGCCTCGGAACACGGAGACCGAAAGGTCGAACGTGAATCATATAGTAGATATGATCAACATAGTGATGTTCACCATTGAAACTACTCCATCTCACGTGATGATCGGACATGGTTTAGTTGATTTGGATCACGTGATCACTTAGATGACTAGAGAGATGTCTGTCTAAGTGGGAGTTCTTTAGTAATATGATTAATTGAACTTAAATTTATCATGAACTTAGTACCTGATAGTATTTTGCTTGTCTATGTTTTTTGTAGATAGATGGCTCGTGCTGTTGTTCTGTTGAATTTTAATGCGTTCCTTGAGAAAGCAAAGTTGAAAGATGATGGTAGCAATTACACGGACTGGGTCCGTAACCTGAGGATTATCCTCATTGCTGCACAGAAGAATTACGTCCTGGAAGCACCGCTAGGTGCCAGGCCTGCTGCTGATGCAACTGACGATGTTAAGAACGTCTGGCAGAGCAAAGCTGATGACTACTCGATAGTTCAGTGTGCCATGCTTTACGACTTAGAACCGGGTCTTCAACGACATTTTGAACGTCATGGAGCATATGAGATGTTCCAGGAGTTGAAGTTAATATTTCAAGCAAATGCCCGGATTGAGAGATATGAAGTCTCCAATAAGTTCTATAGTTGCAAGATGGAGGAGAATAGTTCTGTCAGTGAACACATACTCAAAATGTCTGGGTATAATAATCACTTGATTCAACTGGGAGTTAATCTTCCTGATGATAGTGTCATTGATAGAATTCTTCAATCACTGCCACCAAGCTACAAGAGCTTCGTGATGAACTACAATATGCAAGGGATGGACAAGACTATTCCCGAGCTCTTCGCAATGCTAAAAGCCGCGGAGGTAGAAATCAAGAAGGAGCATCAAGTGTTGATGGTTAACAAGACCACCAGTTTCAAGAAAAAGGGCAAAGGGAAGAAGAAGGGGAACTTCAAGAAGAACAACAAACAAGTTGCTGCTCAAGAGAAGAAACCCAAGTCTGGACCTAAGCCTAAAACTGAGTGCTTCTACTGCAAGCAGACTGGACACTGGAAGCGGAACTGCCCCAAGTATTTGGCGGATAAGAAGGATGGCAAAGTGAACAAAGGTATATGTGATATACATGTTATTGATGTGTACCTTACTAATGCTCGCAGTAGCACCTGGGTATTTGATACTGGTTCTGTTGCTAATATTTGCAACTCAAAACAGGGACTACGGATTAAGCGAAGATTGGCTAAGGACGAGGTGACGATGCGCATGGGAAATGGTTCCAAAGTCGATGTGATCGCGGTCGGCACGCTACCTCTACATCTACCATCGGGATTAGTTTTAGACCTAAATAACTGTTATTTGGTGCCAGCGTTGAGCATGAACATTATATCTGGATCTTGTTTGATGCGAGACGGTTATTCATTTAAGTCAGAGAATAATGGTTGTTCTATTTATATGAGTAATATCTTTTATGGTCATGCACCCTTGAAGAGTGGTCTATTTTTATTGAATCTCGATAGTAGTGATACACATATTCATAGCGTTGAAACCAAAAGATGCAGAGTTGATAATCATAGTGCAACTTATTTGTGGCACTGCCGTTTAGGTCATATCGGTGTAAAGCGCATGAAGAAACTCCATACTGATGGGCTTTTGGAATCACTTGATTATGAATCACTTGGTACTTGCGAACTGTGCCTCATGGGCAAGATGACTAAAACGCCGTTCTCCGGAACTATGGAGCGAGCAACTGATTTGTTGGAAATCATACATACTGATGTTTGTGTTCCAATGAATGTTGAGGCTCGCGGCGGGTATCGTTATTTTCTCACCTTCACAGATGATTTGAGCAGATATGGGTATATCTACTTAATGAAACACAAGTCTGAAACATTTGAAAAGTTCAAAGAATTTCAGAGTGAAGTGGAAAATCATCATAACAAGAAAATAATGTTTCTACGATCTGATCGTGGAGGAGAATATTTGAGTTACGAGTTTGGTTTACATTTGAAACAATGCGGAATAGTTTCGCAACTCACGCCACCCGGAACACCACAACGAAATGGTGTGTCCGAACATCGTAATCGTACTTTACTAGATATGGTGCAATCTATGATGTCTCTTACTGATTTACCGCTATCGTTTTGGGGTTATGCTTTAGAGACGGCCGCATTCACGTTAAATAGGGCACCATCAAAATCCGTTGAGACGACGCCTTATGAATTGTGGTTTGGCAAGAAACCAAAGTTGTCGTTTCTTAAAGTTTGGGGCTGCGATGCTTATGCGAAGAAACTTCAACCAGATAAGCTCGAACCTAAATCGGAGAAATGTGTCTTCATAGGATACCCAAAAGAGACTATTGGGTACACCTTCTATCACAGATCTGAGGGCAAGATTTTCGTTGCTAAAATCGGATCCTTTCTAGAGAAGGAGTTTCTCTCGAAAGAAGTGAGTGGGAGGAAAGTAGAACTTGATGAGGTAACTGTACCTGCTCCCTTATTGGAAAGTAGTTCATCACAAGAACTGGTTCCTGTGACAACTACACCAATTAGTGAGGAAGCTAATGATATTGATCATGAAACTTCAGATCAAATTTCTATTGAACCTTGTAGGTCTACCAGAGTAAGATCCGCACCAGAGTGGTACGGTAATCCTGTTCTGGAAGTCATGATACTTGACCATGATGAACCTACGAACTATGAGGAAGCGATGATGAGCCCTGATTCCGCAAAATGGCTAGAGGCCATGAAATTTGAGATGGGATCCATGTATGAGAACAAAGTATGGACTTTGGTTGACTTGCCCGATGATCGACAAGCCATTGAGAATAAATGGATCTTTAAGAAGAAGACTGATGCTGATGGTAATGTAACTGTCTATAAAGCTCGACTTGTTGCGAAAGGTTTTCGACAAGTTCAAGGGGTTGACTACGATGAGACTTTCTCACCCGTAGCGATGCTTAAGTCTGTCCGAATCATGTTAGCTGTTGCTGCATTTTATGATTATGAAATTTGGCAAATGGATGTCAAAACTGCATTCTTGAATGGATTTCTGGAAGAAGAGTTGTATATGATGCAGCCAGAAGGTTTTGTTGATCCAAAAGGTGCTAACAAAGTGTGCAAGCTCCAGCAATCCATTTATGGACAGGTGCAAGCATCTCGGAGTTGGAATAAACGCTTTGATAGTGTGATCAAAGCATATGGTTTTATACATACTTTTGGAGAAGCCTGTATTTACAAGAAAGTGAGTGGGAGCTCTGTAGCATTTCTGATATTATATGTAGATGACATATTATTAATTGGAAATGATATAGAATTTCTGGATAGCATAAAGGGATACTTGAATAAAAGTTTTTCAATGAAAGACCTCGGTGAAGCTGCTTACATATTGGGCATCAAGATTTATAGAGATAGATCAAGACGCTTAATAGGACTTTCACAAAGCACATACCTTGATAAAATTTTGAGAAAGTTCAAAATGGATCAGGCAAAGAAAGGGATCTTGCCCGTGCTACAAGGTGTGAAGTTGAGTCAGACTCAATGCCCGACCACAGCAGAAGATAGAGAGAAAATGAAAGATGTTCCTTATTCTTCAGCCATAGGATCTATCATGTATGCAATGCTGTGTACCAGACCTGACGTATGCTTAGCAATAAGCTTGGCAGGAAGGTACCAAAGTAATCCAGGAGTGGATCACTGGACAGCGGTCAAGAACATCCTGAAATACCTGAAAAGGACTAAGGATATGTTTCCCGTATATGGAGGTGACAAAGAGCTAGTCGTAAATGGTTACATCGATGCAAGATTTGACACTGATCCGGACGATTCTAAATCGCAAACCAGATATGTATTTTTATTAAACGGTGGAGCTGTAAGTTGGTGCAGTTCTAAACAAAGCGTCGTGATGGGATCTACATGTGAAGCGGAGTACATAGCTGCTTCGGAAGCAACAAATGAAGGAGTCTGGATGAAGGAGTTCATTTCCGATCTAGGTGTCATACCTAGTGCATCGGGACCAATGAAGATCTTCTGTGACAATACTGGTGCAATTGCCTTGGCAAAGGAATCCAGATTTCACAAGAGGACCAAGCACATCAAGAGACGCTTCAATTCCATCCGGGACCAAGTCCAAGTGGGAGACATAGAAATTTGCAAGATACATACGGATCTGAATGTTGCAGACCCGTTGACTAAGCCTCTCTCACGAGCAAAACATGATCAGCACCAAGACTCCATGGGTGTTAGAATCATTACTATGTAATCTAGATTATTGACTCTAGTGCAAGTGGGAGACTGAAGGAAATATGCCCTAGAGGCAATAATAAAGTTATTATTTATTTCCTCATATCATGATAAATGTTTATTATTCATGCTAGAATTGTATTAACCGGAAACATAATACATGTGTGAATACATAGACAAACACAACGTCACTAGTATGCCTCTACTTGACTAGCTTATTAATCAAAGATGGTTATGTTTCCTAACCATAGACATGTGTTGTCATTTGATTAATGGGATCACATCATTAGGAGAATGATGTGATTGACATGACCCATTCCGTTAGCCTAGCACTTGATCGTTTAGTATATTGCTATTGCTTTCTTCATGACTTATACATGTTCCTGTAACTATGAGATTATGCAACTCCCGTTTACCAGAGGAACACTTTGGGTGCTACCAAACGTCACAACGTAACTGGGTGATTATAAAGGAGTACTACAGGTGTCTCCAAAGGTACATGTTGGGTTGGCATATTTCAAGATTAGGTTTTGTCACTCCGATTGTCGGAGAGGTATCTCTGGGCCCTCTCGGTAATGCACATCCCTATAAGCCTTGCAAGCAATGTAGCTAATGAGTTAGTTACGGAATGATGCAATACGTAAAGAGTAAAGAGACTTGCCAGTAACGAGATTGAACTAGGTATTGGATACCGACGATCGAATCTCGGGCAAGTAACATACTGATGACAAAGGGAACAACGTATGTTGTTATGCGGTTTGACCGATAAAGATCTTCGTAGAATATGTAGGAGCCAATATGGGCATCCAGGTCCCGCTATTGGTTATTGACCGAGAATAGTTCTAGGTCATGTCTACATAGTTCTCGAACCCGTAGGGTCCGCACGCTTAACGTTACGATGACAATTTTATTATGAGTTTATAAGTTCTGATGTACCGAAGTTTTTTCAGAGTCCCGGATGTGTTCACGGACATGACGAGGAGTCTTGAAATGGTCGAGACATAAAGATTGATATATTGGACGACTATATTCGGACATCGGAAGTGTTCCGGGTGATTTCGGAGAAAACAGCAGTGCCGGAGGGGTTACCGGAACCCCCCGGGGAAGTATTGGGCCTTAGTGGGCCTGAGGGGAGAGAGAGGACAACAGCCCAGGAGGTGGCGCCCCCCCATGAGGAGTCCGAATTGGACTAGGGGAGGGGGCGCGGCCCCCCTTTCCCTCTCCCTCTCCCTCTCTTTCCTCCCCCCTTCCTCCTTCCTAGTGGGACTAGGAAAGGGGAGTCCTACTCCCACTAGGAGGAGGACTCCCCCCTCCTTGGCGCGCCCCCTAGGGCCGGCTGGCCTCCCCCCTTGCTCCTTTATATACGGGGGCAAGGGGGCACCCTAGAGACACAGAAGTTGATCTATGGATCGTTCCTTAGCCGTGTGCGGTGCCCCCCTCCACCATATTCCACCTCGATCATATCGTCGCGGAGTTTAGGCGAAGCCCTGCGCCGGTAGAACATCATCATCGTCACCACGCCGTCGTGCTGATGGAACTCATCCCCGATGCTTTGCTGGATCGGAGCCCAGGGATCGTCATCGAGCTGAACGTGTGCTGAACTCGGAGGTGCCGTACGTTCGGTACTTGGATCGGTCGGATCGTGAAGACGTACGACTACATCAACCGCGTTGTCATAATGCTTCCGCTTACGGTCTACGAGGGTACGTGGACAATACTCTCCCCTCTCGTTGCTATTCCATCACCATGATCTTGCGTGTGCGTAGGAAATTTTTTGAAATTACTATGTTCCCCAACATTTATATCATTTTTGGCACTAACCTACTAGCCGGAGGCCCAACCCATATTGTTGTTTTTTTTGCCTATTTCAGTATTTCGAAGAAAAGGAATATAAAACGGAGTCCAAACGGAATGAAACCTTCGGGAGCGTGATTTTTGGAACAAACGTGATCCAGAGGACTTGGAGTGCAAGTCAAGAAGCAGCCGAGGAAGCCACGAGATAGGAGGCCACGCCCCCCCTGTAGGGCGCGCCAGCTGTCTCGTGGGCCCCTCGGGCGGCCACCGACGTACTTCTTCCTCCTATATATACCTACGTACCTCGAAAACATCCTGGAGCACCACGAAACACAATTTCCACCGCCGTAACCTTCTGTATCCGCGAGATCTCATCTTGGAGCCTTCGCCGGCACTCTGCCGGAGGGGGAATCGACCATGGAGGGCTTCTACATCAACATCCTTGCCCCTCCAATGAGTTGTGAGTAGTTTACCACATACCTACGGCTCCATAGTTATTAGCTAGATGGCTTCTTCTCTCTTTTTGGATCTCAATACAATGTTATCCCCCTCTCTTGTGGAGATGTATTCGATGTAAACTCTTTTTGCGGTGTGTTTGTCGAGATTCGATGAATTGTGGGTTTATGATCAAGTTTATCTATGAACAATATTTGAATCTTCTCTGAATTCTTTTATGTGTGATTGAGTTATCTTTGCAAGTCTCTTCGAATTATCAATTTGTTTTGGCCTACTGGATTGATCTTTCTTGCCATGGGAGAAGTGCTTAGCTTTGGGTTCAATCTTGCGGTGTCCTTACCCAGTGACAGAAAGGGTTGCAAGGCATGTATTGTATTGTTGCCATCGAGGATAACAAGATGGGGTTTATATCATATTGCGTGAGTTTATCTCTCTACATCACGCCATCTTGCTTAATACTCTAGATGAAGGCAGGAGTCGGTCGATGTGTGGAGTAATAGTAGTAGATGCAGGCAGGAGTCGGTCTACTTGTTATGGACGTGATGCCTATATACATGATCATGCCTATATAATCTCATAACTATGCGCTTTTCTATCAATTGCTCGACAGTAATTTGTTCACCCACTGTAATACTTATGCTATCTTGAGAGAAGCCTCTAGTGAAATCTATGCCCCCCGGGTCTATCTCTTATCATATTTGCTTTCAATCTACTTTTATTTGCATCTTTACTTTTTGCATCTATATTATAAAATACCAAAAATATATTTATCTTATGGTACTATCTTTATTAGATCTCACTTTCGTAAGTGGCCGTGAAGGGATTGACAACCCCTTTATTGCGTTGGTTGCGAGTTCTCAGTTTGTTTGTGTAGGTGCGTGGGACTTTTGAGGAGCCTCCTACTGGATTGATACCTTGGTTCTCAAAAACTGAGGGAAATACTTATGCTACTATTTCTGCATCACCCTCTCCTCTTCGAGGAAAACCAACGCAAGCTCAAGACGTAGCACATACCGATGTATGCGGTCCGATGAGTGTTGAGGCTCGCGGCGGGTATCATTATTTTCTAACCTTCATAGATGATTTGAGAAGATATGGGTATATCTACTTAATGAAACACAAGTATGAAACATTTGAAAAGTTCAAAGAATTTCAGACTGAAGTGGAGAATCATCGTAACAAGAAAATAAAGTTTCTACGATCTGATCACGGAGGTGAATATTTGAGTTACGGGTTTGGCCTTCATTTAAAACAATGTGGAATAGTTTCACAACTCACGCCACCTGGAACACCACAGCGTAATGGTGTGTTCGAACGTCGTAACCGTACTTTATTAGATATGGTGCGATCTATGATGTCTCTTACCGATTTACCACTATCGTTTTGGGGTTATGCATTAGAGACAGTTGCATTCACGTTAAATAGGGCACCGTCAAAATCCGTCGAGATGACACCGTTTGAACTGTGGTTTGGCAATAAACCTAAGCTGTCGTTTCTTAAAGTTTGGGGATGCGATTCTTATGTCAAAAGGCTTCAGTCTGATAGCTCAAACCCAAATCGTAGAAGTGTGTCTTCATAGGATACCCTAAGAAACAATTGGGTACACCTTCTACCACAGATCCGAAGGCAAGATCTTTGTTGCCAAGAATGGAACCTTTCTAGAGAAGGAGTTTCTCTCGAAAGAAGTGAGTGGGAGGAAATTAGAACTTGGATAGGTAATTGTACCTTCTCTCAATTTGGAACGTATCTCATCCGAGAAATCCGTTCCCGTGATGCCTACACCAACTAGAGAGGAAGCTAATGATAATGATCATGAAACTTCAGATCAAGTTACTACTGAACCTCGTAGATCAACCAGAGCACGATCCGCATTAGAGTGGTACGGTAATCCTGTCCTGGAGGTCATGTTACTAGACCATAGCGAACCTATTAACTATGAAGAAGCTATGATGAGCCCCGATTCCGACAGATGGCTTGAGGCCATGAAATCGGAGATAGAATCCATATATGAGAACAAAATGTGGACTTGCCCGATGATTGCCAATCCATAGAGAATAAATGGATCTTCAAGAAGAGGACCGACGCTGATGGTAATGTTACTGTCTACAAAGCTCGACTTGTCGCAAAAGGTTTTTGACAAGTTCAAAGAGTTGACTACGATGAGACTTTCTCACCCGTAGCGATGCTTAAGTCTGTCTGAATCATGTTAGCAATTGCCGCATTTTATGATTATGAAATCCAGCAAATGGACGTCAAAACTGCATTCCTTAATGGACTTCTGAAAGAAGAGTTGTATATGATGCAACCAGAAGGTTTTAACGATCCTAAAGGTGCTAACAAAGTGTGCAAACTCCAGCGATCCATCTATGGACTGGTGCAAGCATCTCAGAGTTGGAATATACGCTTTGATGAGGTGATCAAAGCATATGGTTTTATATAGACTTTCATAGAAGCCTGTATTTACAAGAAAGTGAGTGGGAGCTCTGTAGCATTTCTAATATTATATGTGGATGACATATTGTTGATTGGAAATGATGTAGAATTTCTGGATAGCATAAAAGGATACTTGAACAAAAGTTTTTCAATAAAAGACCTCGGTAAAGCTACTTATGTATTGGGCATCAAGATCTATAGAGATAGATCGAGACGCTTAATAGGACTTTCACAAAGCACACACCTTGACAAGATTTTGAAGGACTTCAAAATGGATTAGTCAAAGAAGGAGTTCTAGCCTGTATTGTAAAGTGTGAAGTTGAGTAAGACTCAAAAGCCCGACCATGGTAGAAGATAGAGAGAATGAAAAGTCATTCCCTATGCCTCAGCCATAGGTTCTATAAAGTATGCCATGCTGTGTACCAGACCTGTTATGTGCCTTGCCATGAGTTTGGCAAAGGGTACAATAGTGATCTATGAGTAGATCACTAGACAGCGGTCAAAATTATCCTTAGAGAACTAAGGAAATATTTCTCGGTTATGGAGATGATAAAGAGTTCGTTGTAAGGAGTTATGTCGATGCAAGATTTTTCACCGATCCAGATGACTCTGAGTTTCAATCTAGATACGTATTGAAAGTGGGAGCAATTAGCTAGAGTAGCTCCATGCAGAGCGTTCTAGACACAGAAATTTGTGAAATACATGATCACACCTTAGTACTCTTTAGGTGTTAATCACATGGCAATGTGAACTAGATTATTGACTGTAGTAAACCCTTTGGCTATTGGTCACATGGCGATGTGAACTATGGGTGTTAATCACATGACGATGTGAACTATTGGTGTTAAATCACATGGCGATGTGAACTAGTCTATTGCAAGTAGGAGTCTGAAGGAAATATGCCCTGAAGGCAATAATAAAGTTGTTATCTTATACTTCCTTATTTCATGATAAATGTTTATTATTCATGCTAGAATTCTATTAACCGGAAACTTGATACATGTGTAGATGCATAGACAAAATACCGTGTCCCTAGTAAGCCTCTACTAGACTAGCTCGTTGATCAAAGATGGTTAAGTTTCCTAACCATAAGACATGTGTTGTCATTTTGTGAAGAGGGTCACATCATTATGAGAATGATCTAATGGACAAGACCCATCCGTTAGCTTAGCATATTGATCGTTCAGTTTTATTGCTATTGCTTTCTTCATGTCAAAGACATATTCCTTCGACTATGAGATTATGCAATTCTCGGATACCGGAGTAATGCCTTGTGTGCTATCAAATGTCACAACATAACTAGGTGATTATAAAGATGCTCTATAGGTACCTCCGAAGGTGTTTGTTGAGTTGGCATAGATCAAGATTAGGATTTGTCACTCCGAGTTTCGGAGAGGTATCTCTGGGCCCTCTAGGTAATGCACATCATAAGAAGCCTTGCAAGCAAAGTGAGTAATGAGTTAGTTACAGGATGATGTATTATGGGACGAGTAAAGAGATTTGCCGGTAATGAGATTGAACTAGGTATGAAGATATCGACGATCGAATCTCGGGCAAGTAACATATCGATGGACAAAGGGAATTACGTATGTTGTCATAATGGTTCGACCGATAAAGATCTTCGTAGAATATGTAGGAGACAATATGGGCATCCGCATTCTGCTATTGGTTATCGACCGGAGAGGTGTCTCGGTCATGTCTACATAGTTCTCGAACCAGTAGGGTCCGCACGCTTAACGTTTGATGACGATATAGTATTATATGAGTTATGTGATTTGGTGACCGAATGTTGTTCCGAGTCCCGGATGAGATCAAGGACATCACTAGGAGTCTCGAAATGGCTGAGAGGTTAAGATTTATATATAGGACGATGGTATTCGGACTCCGGAAGTGTTCCGGAGGGTACCGGATACTTATCGGGTCACCGAAAAGGAGTTTCGGGCACCCCCGGCAAAGATATGGGCCTTATGGGCCAGGAGAGGCAACACACCAGACCACAAGGGACTGGTGCGCCCCCTATAGAGGCTGTCCTATAAGGAGGATAAGGAAAAGGGGGAGGGAAAGGAAAGTGTGGAGTAGGACCCCCCCTTCCTTCCCTCTCCCCCCTCTTTCCTCCCCCCTTCTTCATATAAGGTAAGGGGGGCGCAGGGCAAGGCAGCAGCCCTAGGGCTGCCGCCAGGTCTCTTGGGGTGCCCTAGGGGCTGCCTCTTCCCCTCCCACCTATATGTATGTGGGGAGGGGGCGTCACACAAGGACACAACAATATCCGTTACCCGTGTGCAGCGCCTCCCTCCACAGATTACACCCTCGGTCATATTCTCGTAGTGCTTAGGGGAAGCCTTGCACGGATCACTTCACCATCACTGTCACCATGTCGTCATGCTGACGGAACTCATCTACTTCCTCGACACTTTGTTGGATCAAGAGTTTGAGGGACGTCATCGAGCTGAACGTGTGCAGAATTCGGAGGTACTGTACAGAAGTTCGACTACATCAACCGCGTTGTCAAACGCTTCTGCTTTCGGTCTACGAGGGTATGTAGACACACTCTCCCCCTCTCATTGCTATGCATCTCCTAGATAGATCTTGCGTGAGCATAGGATTTTTTTGAAATTGCATGCTATGTTTCCCAACACGCCGCCCCCACTTCCTCCGCCGCCTGCATAGTATGCCCCTGGCCCAATCTGCGGGTTGCCGCTGCACCTCTGGACACCCCCACCTTACATCAATCTGACGAGCGATGACGAGGATGGTGGCACCTGAAGATGGCGGCTGCGATGGCATCAGTGACGACGGCGAGGTCTCCTGCGGTGCATGGGACGGCCGCATTATCTTTTGATTTGTCTTTTTGTCTTATGTTAATTAAACTAAGTGATGTGGTTGGACCGTGAGGATGGCGGACTTTTAATCGAAGGGCCAGTGGTCTATTTTTATTAGAAGATGAACAATACAACACTACTAACAGTCTAGGAGATCTGGGCCTGCTAGCCAGTACAAAGAGAATACAAGGTAATGTCGAGAACCCTAAAACCGCACGACACTGTGGTGGCTAGCTACCCAAATCAGCCACACATCCCGCAGATCTCCACACTCCAATATCCTCTTTGATTTGGTCTAGGACTCTATCAATACTACAAGCTGACTGCTAAAAAATTCTAGCATTCCTCTCTTTCCAGATCCTCCAATGTATAAGAATGACGATGGTGTCAAAGTTCCGACGCGCTTGCTTTGGGATTGCCCTCCTTGCCGCCAGCCATCAGTCCTCTGTGCCGCCGAAGCTGCTATCCAGGACGGAGAAGACAACTCCAGACCATTGTTGAAACCTCCTCTAGAGCTGCTGTGTAAACATGCATTGCACAAACAGGTGTGTGTAGTTCTCCGGATGGGCTAAGCAGAGCAAGTAGTCGCCATTCGACGAATACTCTCGTCTCTGAAGATTGTCCGCCGTAAGGCATTTCTTATGAATGACCAGCCACATGAAGAACTTGTAGCGTGGAGGGGCTTTGGATTTACATATGGGTTTGTTACAGGCAAACCTAACTCCGGCCATGAAGAACATCCCATAGGCCCTGCTTACTATGAATTGGTGGTGCTCAGTCCTCCTCCACTCAAGTCGATCATGAGCATCTGTATCGAGTGTAGCGGCATGCGCAATGTCCCAGACCAATAAGTATTGCGCCAAAGCTTGGACCGTCACGCTACATTTGATGTCCTAATACGTCCATTTTGCATCATGCTTTTATATCAAAATTATTGCATTATGGGTTGTTACTACATATTATGCCACATACTTATGCCTTTTCTCTCTTATTTTACAAGGTTTACATGAAGAGGGAGAATGCCGGCAACTCAAATTCTGGGCTAGAAAAGGAGCAAATATTAGATACCTATTCTACACAACTCCAAAAGTCCTGAAACTCCATGAAAGTCAATTTTGGAATATATTAAAAATATTGGGCGAAGAAAGCACCAGAGGGGGGCCACCCACCCACGAGGGTGGAGGGTGCGCCCTACCCCCATGGGCGCGCCCCCTGCCTCGTGGGCCACCTGGCAGCCCCTCGATGCCCATCTTCTGCTATATGGTGTCTTTTACCCTGAAAAAAATCATAAGGAAGCTTTCGGGACGAAGCACCGCCTTCTCGAGGCGGGACCTTGGTGGAACCAATCTAGGGCTCAGGCGGAGCTGTTCTGCCGGGGAAACATCCCTCTGGGAGGGGAAATCGTCACCATCTTCATCATCATCGAGCCTCTCATCGAGAGGGGGTCAATCTCGATCAACATATTCACCAGCACCATCTCCTCTCAAACCCTAGTTCATCTCTTGTATCCGATCTTTGTCTCAAAACCTCAGATTGGTACCTCTAGGTTGCTAGTAGTGTTGATTACTCCTTGTAGTTGATGCTAGTTGGTTTATTCGGTGGAAGATCATATGTTCAGATCCTTTATGCATATTAATACCCCTCTAATTTTGAACATGAATATGATTTGTGAGTAGTTACATTTGTTCCTGAGGACATGGGAGAAATCTTGTTATAAGTAGTATGTGAATTTTGTATTCGTTCGATATTTTGATGAGATGTATGTTGTCTTTCCTCTAGTGGTGTTATGTGAACGTCGACTACATGAAACTTCACCATTGTTTGGGCCTAGGGGAAGGCATTGGGAAGTAATAAGTAGATGATGGGTTGCTAGAGTGACAGAAGCTTAAACCCTAGTTTATCCGTTGCTTCGTAAGGGGCTGATTTGGATCCATATGTTTCATGCTATGGTTAGGTTGTTGGGGAACGTAGTAATTTCAAAAATTTCCTACGCACACACAAGATCATGGTGATGCATAGCAACGAGAGGGGAGAGTGTTGTCCACGTACCCTCGTAGACCGTAAGCGGAAGCGTTATGACAACGCGGTTGATGTAGTCGTACGTCTTCACGATCCGACCGATCCAAGCACCGAACATGCGGCACCTCCGAGTTCAGCACACGTTCAGTTCGATGATGATCCCCGGACTCCGATCCAGCAGGGTGTCGGGGATGAGTTCCGTCAGCACGACAGCATGGTGACGATGATGATGTTCTACCGACGCAGGGCTTCGCCTAAGCACCGCAACGATATGACCGAGGTGGAATATGGTGGAGGGGGGCACCGCACACGGCTAAGGAACGATCACGAAGATCAACTTGTGTGTCATGGGGTATCCCCCTGCCCCCGTATATAAAGGAGCAAGGGAGGAGGAGGCCGGCCCTAGGAGGGGGCGCACCAAGTGTGGAGTCCTACTAGGACTCCCTAGTCCTAGTAGGATTCCACCTCCCATATGGAATAGGAAAAGAGAAGGGAAAAGGAGAAGGAAGGAAGGGGGCGCCCCCCTTCCCTAGTCCAATTCGGACTAGACCAAGGGGAGGGGTGCGGCCACCCTTGAGGCCCTTTTCCTTCTTTCCCGTATGGCCCAATAAGGCCCAATACGTATTCCCGTAACTCTCCCGTACTCTGAAAAATACCCGAATCACTCGGAACCTTTCCGAACTCCGAATATAGTCGTCCAATATATCGATCTTTATGTCTCAACCATTTCGAGACTCCTCGTCATGTCCCCGATCTCATCCGGGACTCTGAACGCCTTCGGTACATCAAAAATCATAAACTCGTAATATAACTGTCATCGAAACATTAAGCGTGCGGACCCTACGGGTTCGAGAACAATGTAGACATGACCTAGAACTATTCTCGGTCAATAACCAATAGCGGAACCTGGATGCTCATATTGTCTCCCACATATTCTACGAAGATCTTTATCGGTCAAATCGCATAACAACATACGTTGTTCCCCTTGTCATCGGTATGTTACTTGCCCGAGATGCGATCGTCGGTATCCCAATACCTAGTTCAATCTCGTTACCGGCAAGTCCCTTTACTCGTTATGTAATGCATCATCCCACAACTAACTCATTAGTCACATTGCTTGCAAGGCTTATAGTGATGTGCATTACCGAGAGGGCCCAGAGATACCTCTCCGACAATCGGAGTGACAAATCCTAATCTCGAAATACGCCAACCCAACATGTACCTTTGGAGACACCTGTAGAGCTCCTTTATAATCAACCAGTTATGTCTTGACGTTTGGTAGCACACAAAGTGTTCCTCCGGTAAATGGGAGTTGCATAATCTCATAGTCATAGGAACATGTATAAGTCATGAAGAAAGCAATAGCAACATACTAAACGATCAAGTGCTAAGCTAACAGAATGGGTCGAGTCAATCACATCATTCTCCTAATGATGTGATCCCGTTAATCAGATGACAACTCATGTCCATGGCTAGGAAACTTAACCATCTTTGATTCACGAGCTAGTCAAGTAGAGGCATACTAGTGACACTATGTTTGTCTATGTATTCACACATGTATTATGTTTTCGGTTAACACAATTCTAGCATGAATAATAAACATTTATCATGAAATAATGAAATAAATAATAACTTTATTATTGCCTCTAGGGCATATTTCCTTCAGTCTCCCACTTGCACTAGAGTCAATAATCTAGTTCACATCGTCATGTGATTTAACACCAATATTTATATCTGTATATGATTAACACCCATAATTCACATCGTCATGTGACCAAAACCCAAAGGGTTTACTAGAGTCAATAATCTAGTTCACATCGCTATGTGATTAACACCCAAAGAGTACTAAGGTGTGATCATGTTTTGCTCGTGAGAGAAGCTTAGTCAATGGGTCTGTCACATTTAGAGCCGTATGTATTTTGCAAATATTATATGTCTACAATGCTCTGCACTGAGCTACTCCAGCTAATTGCTCCCACTTTCAATATGTATCCAGATTAAGACTTAGAATCATCTGGATCGGTGTAAAAGCTTGCACCGATGTAACTCTTTACGACGATCTCTTTTATCACCTCCATAATCGAGAAATATTTCCTTAGTCCTCACTAAGGATATTCTTGACCAATGTCCAGTGATCTACTCCTAGATCACTATTGTACTCCCTTGCCAAATTCAGAGCAAGGTATACAATAGGTCTGATACATAGCATAACATACTTTATAGAACCTATGACTGAGGCATAGGGAATGACTTTCATTCTCTTTTCTATTTTCTGCCGTGGTCGGGATTTGAGTCTTACTCAATTTCACACCTTTGCAACACAGGCAAGAACTCTTTCTTTGACTGTTCCATTTTGGACTACTTCAAAATCTTGACAAGGTATGTACTTATTGAAAAAACTTATCAAGCGTCTTGATCTATCTCAATAGATCTTGATGCTCGATATGTAAGTAGCTTTACTGAGGTCTTTCTTTTAAAGAACTCTTTCAAATACTCCTTTATGCTTTCCATAAAAATTCTACATCATTTCTGATCAACAATATGTTACTCACATATATTTATCAGAAAGGCGGTAGTGCACCCACTCACTTTATTGTAAATACAGGCTTTACCGCAAGTCTGTATAAAACTATATGCTTTGATCAACTTATCAAAGCGTATATTCCAACTCCGAGATGCTTGCACCAGTCCATAGATGGATAGCTGGAGCTTGCATATTTTGTTAGCACCTTTAGGATTGACAAAACCTTCTGGTTGCATCATATACAACTCTTCTTTAAGAAAACCATTAAGGAATGCAGTTTTGACATCCATTTGCCAGATTTCATAAATTGTGGCAATTGCTAACATGATTCGGACAGACTTAAGCATCGCTACAGTTGAGAAAATCTCATTGTAGTCAACACCTTGAACTTGTCAAAAACATTTTTGCGACAAGTCGAGCTTTGTAGATAGTAACACTACTATCAACGTCCATCTTCCTCTTGAAGATCCATTTATTTTTCTATGGTTTGCCGATCAACGGGCAAGTCCACCAAAGTCCACACTTTGTTCTCGTACATGGATCCTATCTCAGATTTCATGGCCTCCAGCCATTTTGCGGAATCTGGGCTCATCATCGCTTCCTCATAGTTCGTAGGTTTATCATGGTCTAGTAACATGACTTTCAGAACAGGATTACCATACCACTCTGGTGCGGACCGTACTCTGGAAGACCTACGAGGTTCTGTAGTAACTTGATCTGAAGTTTCATGATCATCATCATTAGCTTCCTCACTAATTGGTGTAGGAATCACTGGAACTGATTTCAGATGAATTACTTTTCAATAAGGGAGAAGGTACAATTACCTCATCAAGTTCTACTTTCCTCCCACTCACTTCTTTCGAGAGAAACTCCTTCTCTAGAAAGGATCCATATTAAGCAACAAAGATATTGCCTTCGGATCTGTGATAGAAGGTGTACCCAAAAGTCTCTTTTGGGTATTCTATGAAGACGCACTTCTCCGATTTGGGTTTGAGCTTATCATGCTGAAACTTTTTCACATAAGCATTGCAACCCCAAACTTTAAGAAACGACAGCTTAGGTTCATTGCTAAACCATAGTTCATACGGTGTCGTCTCAACGGATTTAGATGGTGCCCTATTTAACATGAATGTAGTTGTCTCTAATGCATAACCCCAAAACGATAGTGGTAAACCGATAAGAGACATCATAGATCGCACCATATCTAGTAAAGTACGATTACAACGTTCGGACACACCATTACATTTTGGTGTTCCAGGTGGCGTGAGTTTGCGAAACTATTTCACATTGTTTTAATTGAAGACCAAACTCGTAACTCAAATATTCGTCTCCACGATCAGATCGCAGAAATTTCATTTTCTTGTTACGATGATTTTTCCACTTCACTCTGAAATTCTTTGAACCTTTCAACTATTTCAGACTTATGTTTCATCAAGTAGATATACCCATATCTGCTCAAATCATCTTGTGAAGGTCAGAAAATAACGATACTTGCCACGAGCATCAATACTCATTGGATCGCATACATCGGTATGTATTATTTCCAATAAGTCAGTAGCTCGTTCCATTGTTCCGGAGAACGGAGTTTTAGCCATCTTGCCCAAAAAGCACGGTTCGCAAGCATCAAATGATTCATAACCAAGTGATTCCAAAAATCCATCTTTATGGAGTTTCTTCATGCGCTTTACACCGATATGACCCAAACGGCAGTGCCACAAATAAGTTGCACTATCATTATTAACTTTGCATCTTTTGGCATCAATATTATGAATATGTGTATCACTACGATCGAGATCCAACAAACTATGTTCATTGGGTGTATGACCATCGAAGGTTTTATTCATGTAAACAGAATAACAATTATTCTCTAACTTTAGATGAATAACCGTATCGCAATAAACATGATCAAATCATATTCATGCTCAACGTAAACGCCAAATAACATTTATTTAGGTTTAACACACTAATCCCGAAAGTATAGGGAGTGTGCGATGATGATCATATCAATCTTGGAACTACTTCCAACACTCATCATCACTTCCCCTTCAACTAGTCTCTATTTATTCTGTAACTCCTGTTTTGAGTTACTAATCTTAGCAACCGAACAAGTACCAAATACTCAGGGGCTACTATAAACACTAGTAAGGCACACATCAAACACATGTATATCAAATATACCCTTGTTCACTTTGCCATCCTTCTTATCCACCAAATATTCAGGGCATTTTCGCTTCCAGTGACCATTTCCTTTGCAGTGTAAGCACTCAGTTTCAGGCTTTGGTCCATCTTTGGTCTTCTTCATGGGAGTGACAACTTGTTTGCCATTGTACTTGATGTTTCCCTTTCTTTCCCTTTGCCCTTTTTCTTGAAACTAGTGGTCTTGTCAATCATCAACACTTGATGCTCTTTCTTGATTTCTACCTTCGTCGATTACAACATCACGAAGAGCTCGGGAATCGTTTTCGTCATCCCTTGCATGCTATAGTTCATCACGAAGTTCTAGTATAGTGATGGTGACTAGAGAATTCTGACAATCACTATCTTATCTGGAAGATTAACTCACACTTGATTCAAGCGATTGAAGTACCCAGACAATCTGAGCACATGCTCACTAGTTGAGCGATTCTCCTCCATCTTTTAGCTATAGAACTTGTTGGAGACTTCATATCTCTCAACTCAGGTATTTGCTGGAAATATTAACTTCAACTCCTGGAACATCTCATATGGTCCATGACGTTCAAAACGTCTTTGAAGTCCCGATTCTAAGCCGTTAAGCATGGTGCACTAAACTATCAAGTAGTCATCATACTGAGCTAGCCAAATGTTCATAACGTGCGCATATGCTCTTGCAATAGGTCTGTCACCTAGCGGTGCATTAAGGACATAATTCTTCTGTGCAGCAATGAGGATAAACCTCAGATCACGGATCCAATCCGCATCATTGCTACTAACATTTTTCAACACAACTTTCTCTAGGAACATATCAAAATAAACATATGAAAGCAACAACATGAGCTATTGATCTACAACATAATTTGCAAAATACTACCAGGACTAAGTTCATGATAAATTTAAGTTCAATTAATCATATTACTAAAGAACTCCCACTTAGATAGACATCCCTCTAATCCTCTAAGTGATTACGTGATCCATATCAACTACACCATGTCCGATCATCACGTGAGATGGAGTAGTTTCAACGGTGAACATCAATATGTTGATCATATCTACATCAATATGTTGATCATATCTACTATATGATTCACACTCGACCTTTCGGTCTCCGTGTTCCGAGGCCATATCTGTTATATGCTAGGCTCGTCAAGTTTAACCTGAGTATTCCGCGTGTGCAACTGTTTTGCACCCGTTGTATTTGAACATAGAGCCTATCACACCCGATCATCACGTGGTGTCTCAGCACGAAGAACTTTCGCAATGGTGCATACTCAGGGAGAACACTTCTTGATAATTAGTGAGAGATCATCTTAAAATGCTACCGTCAATCAAAACAAAATAAGATATATAACAGATAAACATCATATGCAATCAAAATATGTGACATGATATGGCCATGATCATCTTGCGCCTTTGATCTCCATCTCCAAAGTACTGTCATGATCTCTATCGTCACCGGCACGACACCATGATCTCCATCATCTTGATCTATATCAATGTGTCGTCACATGGTCGTCTCGCCAACTATTGCTCTTGCAACTATTGCTATCGCATAGCGATAAAGTAAAGCAATTGTTTGGCGCTTGCATCTTATGCAATAAAGAGACAACCATAAGGCTTCTGCCAGTTGCCGATAACTTCAACAAAACATGATCATCTCATACAACAATTTATATCTCATCACGTCTTGACCATATCACATTACAACATGCCCTGCAAAAACAAGTTAGACGTCATCTACTTTGTTGTTGCAAGTTTTACGTGACTGCTACGGGCTGAGCAAGAACTGTTCTTACCTACGCATCAAAACCACAACGATAGTTCGTCAAGTTAGTGCTGTTTTAACCTTCGCAAGGACCGGGCGTAGCCACACTCGGTTCAACTAAAGTTGGAGAAACTGACACCCGCTAGTCACCTGTGTGCAAAGCACGACGGTAAAACCAGTCTCGCATAAGATCATATGTTCAGATCCTTGTAGTTGATGCTAGTTGGTTTATTCGGTGGAAGATCATATGTTCAGATCCTTTATGCATATTAATACCCCTCTAATTATGAACATGAATATGATTTGTGAGTAGTTACATTTGTTCCTGAGGACATGGGAGAAATCTTGTTATAAGTCGTATGTGAATTTTGTATTCGTTCGATATTTTGATGAGATGTATGTTGTCTTTCCTCTAGTGGTGTTATGTGAATGTCGACTACATGAAACTTCACCATTTGTTTGGGCCTAGGGGAAGGCATTGGGAAGTAATAAGTAGATGCTGGGTTGCTAGAGTGACAGAAGCTTAAACCCTAGTTTATCCGTTGCTTCGTAAGGGGCTGATTTGGATCCATATGTTTCATGCTATGGTTAGGTTGTTGGGGAACGTAGTAATTTCAAAAATTTCCTACGCACACGCAAGATCATGGTGATGCATAGCAACGAGAGGGGAGAGTGTTGTCCACGTACCCTCGTAGACCGTAAGCGGAAGCATTATGACAACGCGGCTGATGTAGTCGTACGTCTTCACGATCCGACCGATCCAAGCACCGAACGTACGGCACCTCCGAGTTCAGCACACGTTCAGTTCGATGACGATCCCCGGACTCCGATCCAGCAGGGTGTCGGGGATGAGTTCCGTCAGCACGACGGCGTGGTGACGATGATGATGTTCTACCGACACAGGGCTTCGCCTAAGCACCGCAACGATATGACCGAGGTGGAATATGGTGGAGGGGGGCACCGCACACGGCTAAGGAACGATCACGAAGATCAACTTGTGTGTCATGGGGTGCCCCCCTGCCCCCGTATATAAAGGAGCAAGGGAGGAGGAGGCCGGCCCTAGGAGGGGGCGCACCAAGTGTGGAGTCCTACTAGGACTCCCTAGTCCTAGTAGGATTCCACCTCCCATATGGAATAGGAAAGAGGAAGCGAAAAGAAGAAGGAAGGAAGGGGGCGCCCCCCTTCCCTAGTCCAATTCGGACTAGACCAAGGGGAGGGGTGCGGCCACCCTTGAGGCCCTTTTCCTTCTTTCCCGTATGGCCCAATAAGGCCCAATACGTATTCCCGTAACTCTCCGGTACTCCGAAAAATACCCGAATCACTCGGAACCTTTCCGAACTCCGAATATAGTCGTCCAATATATGGATCTTTACGTCTCGACCATTTCGAGACTCCTCGTCATGTCCCCGATCTCATCCGGGACTCTGAACGCCTTAGGTACATCAAAAATCATAAACTCGTAATATAACTGTCATCGAAACATTAAGCGTGCGGACCCTACGGGTTCGAGAACAATGTAGACATGACCTAGAACTATTCTCGGTCAATAACCAATAGCGGAACCTGGATGCTCATATTGGCTCCCACATATTCTACGAAGATCTTTATCGGTCAAACCGCATAACAGCATACGTTGTTCCCTTTGTCATCGGTATGTTACTTGCCCGAGATGCGATCGTCGGTATCCCAATACCTAGTTCAATCTCGTTACCGGCAAGTCCCTTTACTCGTTATTTAATGCATCATCCCGCAACTAACTCATTAGTCACATTGCTTGCAAGGCTTATAGTGATGTGCATTACCGAGAGGGCCCAGAGATACCTCTCCGACAATCGGAGTGACAAATCCTAATCTCGAAATACGCCAACCCAACATGTACCTTTGGAGACACCTGTAGAGCTCCTTTATAATCACCCAGTTACATTGTGACGTTTGGTAGCACACAAAGTGTTCCTCCGGTAAACGGAAGTTGCATAATCACATAGTCATAGGAACATGTATAAGTCATGAAGAAAGCAATAGCAACATACTAAATGATCAAGTGCTAAGCTAACGTAATGGGTCGAGTCAATCACATCATTCTCCTAATGATGTGATCCCGTTAATCAGATGACAACTCATGTCCATGGCTAGGAAACTTAACCATCTTCGATTCACGAGCTAGTCAAGTAGAGGCATACTAGTGACACTATGTTTGTCTATGTATTCACACATGTATTATATTTTCCGTTAATACAATTATAGCATGAATAATAAACATTTATCATGAAATAATGAAATAAATAATAACTTTATTATTGCCTCTAGGGCATATTTCCTTCATAGGTTTACCTTAATTTTTCTTTCGTAGTTCCGGATGCTTGCGAGAGGGGTAAATCATAAGTGGGATGCTTGTCCAAGGAAGGGTAGTACCCAAGCACCGGTCCACCCACACATCAAATTATCAAAGTAACGAACGTGAATCATATGAGCATCATGAAAACTAGCTTGACAATAATTCCCATGTGTCCTTGGGAGCGCTTTGCTTTATATAAGAGTTTGTCCAGGCTTGTCCTTTGCTATAAAAAGGATTGGGACACCTTGCTACACCTTGTTACTTTTGTTACTTGTTACCGATTATGAATTATCTTATAACAAAACTATCTGTAACCGATAATTTCAGTGCTTGCAGAGAATACCTTACTGAAAACCGCTTGTCATTTCCTTCTGCTCCTCGTTGAGTTCGACACTCTTACTTATCGAAAGGACTACAATAGATCCCCTATACTTGTGGGTCATCAAGACTTTTTTCTGGCGCCGTTGCTGGGGAGTGAAGCGCCTTTGGTAGATGGAATTTGGTAAGGAAAAATTTATATAGTGTGCTGAAATTTACTATCAGTTGTTACTATGGAAAATAATCCTTTGAGGGGCTTGTTCGGGGTATCTTCACCCCTACCAGAAGAGCAAAGAGTTGCTCCTCAACCTACTGAACCTACTAAAAATGTTTACTTTGAAATTCCTTCGGGTATGATAGAGAAACTTCTAGCTAATCCTTTTACAGGAGATGGAACATTACATCCCGATATGCACCTAATCGATGTGGATGAAGTTTGTGGATTATTAAAGCTTGCAGGTATGCCCGAGGATGTTATCAAGAAGAAGGTCTTCCCTTTATCTTTGAAGGGAAAGGCATTGACATGGTTTAGGCTATGTGATGATATTGGATCATGGAACTACAACCGATTGAAATTGTAATTTTATTAGAAGTTTTATCCTATGCATCTGGTTCATCATTATCATAATTATAAATATATATATATATATATATATATATATATATATATATATATATATATATATATATATATATATATCGGCCTCGCGAAGGATAAATTATCGCTCAAGCTTGGGGGAGGCTTAAGTCAATGTTATATTCATGCCCCAATCATGAGCTCTCAAGAGAAATTATTATTTAAAATTTTTGTGCTCGACTTTCTCTCAATAATCGCTCCATGCTCGATACTTCTTGTACTGGTTCTTTTATGATGAAGACTATTCAGTTCAGATGGGATTTATTGGAAATGATTAAATGCAACTCTGAAGATTGGGAACTCGACGAAGGTAAGGAGTCAGGTATAACCCCTAAGTTTGATTGTGTTAAATCTTTTATGGATACCGATACTTTTCGTAAATTTAGCACTAAATATGGACTTGACTCTGAGATAGTAGCCTCTTTCTGTGAATCATTTTTCTACTCATGTTGATCTCCCTAAGGAGAAGTGGTTTAAATATCATCCTTCCATTGAAGTGGAAGTAGTAGAACCTATTAAAGTTGAAGAGAAAACTATTACTTATAATGTTGATCCTATTGTTCCTACTGCTTATATTGAGAAACCACCTTTCCCTGTTAGAATAAAGGATCATGCTAAAGGTTCAACTGTGGGTCGTAAGAGTAATGCTAGAACACCTACACCCCCTGAGCAAATCAAAGTTGAACCTAGTATTGCTATGGTTAAAGATCTCTTGGTCGATAATATTGATGGGCATGTTATTTATTTCTGTGATGAAGCTGCTAGAATTGCTAGACCCGATACTAAAGGGAAACATAGACCTGTTGTTGGCATGCCTGTTGTTTCTGTTAAAATAGGAGATCATTGTTATCATGGATTATGTGATATGGGTGCTAGTGCGAGTGCAATATCTCATTCCTTATACAAAGAAATTATGCATGATATTGCACCTGCTGAAATAGAAGGTATTGATGTTACTATTAAACTTGCCAATAGAGATACTATTTCACCAATTGGGATTGTTAGAGATGTTGAATTCTTGTGCGGGAAAGTTAAATATCCTACTGATTTTCTTGTTCTTGGTTCCCCACAAGATGAATTTTGTCCCATTATATTTGCTAGACCCTTTTGAATACTGTTAATGCTAAGATAGACTACGAAAAGGATATTGTTACTGTTGGCTTAGGGGATATGTCTCATGATTTTAATTTTGCTAAATTTTGTAGACAACCCCATGATAAGAATTGCCTAGTAAAGATGAAATTATTGGTCTTGCTTCTATTGTCGTGCCTCCTAATGATCCTTTAAAACAATATTTGCTAGACCATGAAAATGATATGTTTATGAATGAAAGAATGGAAATAGATGAAGTATTCTTTAAATAGGGGCCTATATTGAAACATAACTTGCCTGTTAAAATCCTAGGGGATCCTCCTCCACCCAAGGGTGATCCTGTGTTTGAGCTTAAACCATTGCCTGATACTCTTAAATATGCTTATCTAGATGAAAAGAAGATATATCTTGTTATTATTAGTGCTAACCTTTCAGAGCATGAAGAAGAGAAATTATTGAAAACTCTGAAGAAGCACCGTGCTGCTATTGGATATACTCTTGATGATCTTAAGGGCATTAGTCCCACTCTATGCCAGCACAAAATAAAACTGGAGAAAGATGCTAAACTAGTTGTTGATCACCAACGATGGTTAAATCCTAAGATGAAAGAAGTGGTAAGAAATGAAATACTAAAGCTTCTAAAGGTAGGTATAATTTATCCTGTTGCTGATAGTCAGTGGGTAAGTCCTATCCATTGTGTCCCTAAGACGGGAGGTATTACTGTTGTTTCTAAAGATAAAGATGAATTGATCCCACAAAGAATTGTTACAGGTTATAGAATGGTAATTGATTTCCGCAAATTAAATAAAGCTACTAGAAAAGATCATTACCCTTTACCTTTTATTGATAAAATGCTAGAAAGATTATCTGAACATACTCATTTTTGCTTTCTAAACGGTTATTCTGGTTTCTCTCAAATACCCGTGTCAAAAGAGGATCAGGATAAGACCACTTCTACTTGCCCTTTCGGTACCTTTTCTTATAGACGTATGCCTTTTGGTTTATGTAATGCACTTGCTACCTTTCAAAGATGTATGATTGCTATATTCTCTGACTTTTGTGAAAAGATTGTTGAGGTTTTCATGGATGATTTCTCCGTGTATGGAACTTCTTTTGATGATTGCTTAATCAACCTTGATCGAGTCTTGCAGAGATGTGAATAAACTAATCTTGTCTTGAATTGGGAGAAGTGTCACTTTATGGTTAATGAAGGTATTGTCTTGGTGCATAAAAGTTCTGAAAGAGGTATTGAAGTTGATAAAGCTAAAGTTGACGCTATTGAAAAGATGCCGTGTCCTAAGGACATCAAAGGTATAAGAAGTTTCCTTGGTCATGCCAGTTTTTATAGGGGGTTCATTAAATACTTCTAAAAAAATTCTAGGCCTCTGACTAATCTCTTACAAAAAGATGTTCCTTTTGTCTTTGATGATGATTGTGTAGAAGAATTTGAAATACTTAAGAAAGCCTTGATTTCTGCACCTATTGTTCAGCCACCTGATTGAAATTTACCCTTTGAAATCATGTGTGATGCTAGTGATTATGCTGTAGGTGTTGTCCTAGGACAAAGAGTTGATAAGAAATTAAATGTTATCCAATATGCTAGTAAAACTCGAGACAGTGCCCAGAGAAATTATGCTACTACTGAAAAGGAATTCTTAGCAGTTGTGTTTGCTTGTGATAATTTCAGACCTTATATTCTTGATTCCAAAGTAACCGTTCACACTGATCATGCTGCTATTAAATACCTTGTGGAAAAGAAAGGTGCTCAACCTAGACTTATTAGATGGGTTCTCTTGCTACAAGAATTTGATTTGCATATTATTGATAGAAAGGGAGCTGAGAACCTCGTTGCGGACAACTTGTCTAGGTTAGAAAATGTTCTTGATGACCGACTACCTATTGATGATAGCTTTCCCGATGAACAATTAGCTGTCATAAATGCTTCTCGTACTGCTCCATGGTATGCTGATTATGCTAATTAGTTGTTGCTAAATTCATACCACCTAGTTTCACATACCAACAAAAGAAAAGGTTTTTCTATGATTTAATACATTACTTCTGAGATGACCCACACCTTTATAAAGAAGGAGTAGATGGTGTTATTAGATATTGTGTACCTGAGCATGAACAGGAATAGATCCTATGCAAGTGTCACTCCGAGGCATATGGATGACACCACACTGGAGATAGAACTGCACATAAGTTATTGCAATCCGGTTTTTATTGGCCTACTCTCTTCAAAGATGCTCGTAAGTTTGTCTTGTTTTGTGATGAATGTCAAAGAATTGGCAATATTAGTAGACGTCAGGAAATGCCTATGAACTATTCACTTGTTATTGAACCATTTGATGTTTGGGGCTTTGATTATATGGGACCTTTTCCTTCCTCTAATGGGTATACACATATTTTAGTTGATCTTGATTACGTTACTAAGGGTAGGAGCTATTCCAACTAGTAGTGCTGATCATAACACTTCTATTAAGATGCTTAAAGAAGTTATTTTTCTGAGGTTTGGAGTCCCTAGATACTAAATGACTGATGGTGGTTTACATTTTATTTATGGTGCCTTTCGTAAAATGCTTGCCAAGTATGATGTTAATCATAGAATTGCATCTCCATACCATCCATAGTCTAGTGGTCAAGCAGAATTGAGTAATAGAGAGATTAAATTAATTTTGCAAAAGACTGTTAATAGATTTAGAAAGAATTGGTCCAAGAAACTTGATGATGCGTTATGGGCCTATAGAACTGCATATAAAAATCCTATGGGTATGTCTCCATATAAAATGGTTTATGGAAAAGCATGTCACTTACCTCTCGAACTAGAACATAAGGCATATTGGGCTATTAAAGAGCTCAATTATGATTTCAAACTTGCCGATGAGAAGAGGCTATTTGACATTAGCTCACTTGATGAATGGAGAAACCAGGCCTATGAGAACGCCAAACTGTTCAAATAAAAAGTTAAAAGATGGCATGATAAAAGGATACAAAAGCGTGAGTTTAATGTAGGTGATTATGTTTTGCTATACAACTCTCGTTTAAGATTTTTTGCAGGAAAACTTCTCTCTAAATGGGAAGGTCCTTACATTGTCGAGGAGGTCTATCGTTCCGGTGCCATAAAAATCAACAACACCGAAGGCACAAATCCAAAGGTGGTGAATGGTCAAAGAATCAAACACTATATCTTAGGTAACCCCATAAATGTTGAAATCAATGTTATTGACACGGTAACCCCGGAGGAGTACACAAGGGACACTTTCCAGAATGTTTCAGACTCCGAAAAGGAATAGGTATGAGGTACGGTAAGTAAACCGACTCCAAAACAGTTCTAATAGCAATTTTCTCCGTTTTGGAATATTTAAAAAATAGCAAAATAAGAAGTAGTCCGAAAGGGACACGAGGCTTCCACGAGGGTGGAGGGTGCGCCCTACCCCCTGGGCGCGCCCCTTGCCTCGTGGGCACCTCGCGTGCCCTCCGAACTCCATTTTTTTGCACGATACTTCTTTTGGTCGGCAAAAATTCATTATATAATCTCCTGAAGGTTTTGACCACCGTACCACGACAAAATCCTCTACTTTTGTTTCGAGTTGTTTTTCTGACAGATCTAGATCACCATGACGTCTTCAAGCGCCCCCAAGGACAAGTTTTTTGAGAAGGTCATCAACCCCTACCTCGCGGAGGTGCTGCAACACCCACAAACCTTTGAGATGCGTGAGGGGGTGTTGCACATCCGCGATGTTGAGGGACCAAGGAGGACCGTGTCACAACCTAGCTAGTCATGCATTAGAGTGTTGCATCATGTTTACTCTTTCATCAGAAACTTGAAATGGGGATGACAGAACCCCCAGTCCCCTCTGAAACCAACTAGGGTTACTAAAATAATTTTTCAATGAACCTGAAATGCCCTTCTAAAATGCCCATCATTTTTGTCTTGGTTCAGAACCTCTGCCAAAAATGGTGCACATTTTCCTAGGCCATCCTAGGGTTTTTGAATTAAATCATAAATATTTGAATTTGGGCATTTAAAATAATATAAAATATTTAAATGCTCAAATATCTCCAAACTAAAATGTTTCATGTTGGAAATAATCCAACTATGGGCCAGGAATAGTTTGGTGATTTTTGAACTTGCCTAGGTATTTTATTTAATTCAACAAAGTTGCAGAT
>NC_041385.1:441431723-441432613 GCF_002162155.2 Triticum dicoccoides
CTCCGACCACCCCTCGCTCCCCCGACTAGCTCAGGAGCTCCGCCTCGACTCCCTCTTCCTCCCCACCGCTCCACAGCTCCTCGGAAGCCCTGCATCGCCGCCACGTCGCCGTTCCCCTCTTCGGGCTCCGATCATCGTCGCCGTCGAATTCGTCGTCTCCAGCGCGTCCCCGAGCCCGCTAACCACCTCTGTAGCCCCGCGGTGAGCCCCCGGATCGTTTCCCCCTTCTCCCCTGGTCTCTTTCGACCTCTAGGCCCTAGCCCCACCTTGGCCGAGAGCTCCACGCCGCCGGCGATGTCGCCGTCGTGGCCACGGTCACCGTAGCACCCAACCGAGCACACCATCGTGCTCCACACCTCACTAGGAGCACGTAGCGCGCGCTAACGCCTCCCCAAGCCCCCTGCAACGTCGATTCTGACCGCACCCGAACTCCGGCAGCCGCAGCCGAGCTCGCCGCCGTCAACTCCGGCCACCCCGAGCCCAACCACCACCACCAATAGTCGCGGCTCAACCTCAGCAACACGTAGATGCCTTCCGCCGTCCATTTGGTTGCCGGAATGGCAAAAAGCACTTTCGCCGCCGTCTCGGGCCTCGCCGGCGTCATGTCGCCGGTGGGGTTTGACCTGTCCGACCTGAGGTTTGACCCCCCAGGGTCACTGACGCGTGGGCCCTGTCGGTCAGATGGTTAGATTAGCGCTAACCACTGTTAGTTAACCCCTGACACTGACCAGTGGGCCCCAGCGCCACTAATTAATAATTAGAATTAATTTAACCCTGTTTAACCCCCCTGTCACTGACGTGTGGGCCCCACACGTCAGGTTTGACTCCAGCCAGCCGCAGTTGACCACTGACGTCATGCTGACGTCATGCTGGCGCAATAATTATAATTT
>NC_041385.1:441440492-441493240 GCF_002162155.2 Triticum dicoccoides
GAATTCGCTTACAACAACAGCTATCAATCTAGCTTAGGTAAAGCCCCTTTTGAAGTTCTCTATGGACGACGATGTCGAACACCCCTTAACTGGTCAGAGACCGGGGAAAGACAATTCTTTGGCCCGGATATGATTCAGGAAGCAGAAGAACAAGTTCGTATCGTTCGTGAAAAGTTGAAAACAGCCCAATCCCGTCAAAAGAGTCAATATGACCGAAAACATAAGGCTATGACTTTCGAGGTTGACGAGAAGGCTTATCTTCGGGTCACCCCTCTGAAGGGAACCCATCGTTTCGGTATCAAAGGCAAATTGGCTCCTCGTTACATTGGACCTTTTCGCATTCTTGCCAAACGAGGAGAAGTTGCCTACCAGTTGGAACTACCTCCGCACCTCTCCAGAGTTCACGATGTCTTCCACGTTTCCCAACTCAGGCGTTGCTTCTCGGATCCTGTCCGTGAAGTGGACCACGAAACGCTTGATCTCCAGGATAATCTTACATATCAAGAGTACCCCATTCGTATCCTCGATCAGGCCGAGCGTACCACTCGACGCCAGAACATCAAGTTCCTCAAAGTACAATGGTCGCACCATTCCGAGGATGAAGCAACTTGGGAAAGGGAGGATCGTCTTCGACTCGAGTACCCCGCCTTCTTCCCGGAGGAACCCAAATCTCGGGACGAGATTCTTTTGAGTGGGGGTGAGTTGTCACAACCTAGCTAGTCATGCATTAGAGTGTTGCATCATGTTTACTCTTTCATCAGAAACTTGAAATGGGGATGACAGAACCCCCAGTCCCCTCTGAAACCAACTAGGGTTACTAAAATAATTTTTCAATGAACCTGAAATGCCCTTCTAAAATGCCCATCATTTTTGTCTTGGTTCAGAACCTCTGCCAAAAATGGTGCACATTTTCCTAGGCCATCCTAGGGTTTTTGAATTAAATCATAAATATTTGAATTTGGGCATTTAAAATAATATAAAATATTTAAATGCTCAAATATCTCCAAACTAAAATGTTTCATGTTGGAAATAATCCAACTATGGGCCAGGAATAGTTTGGTGATTTTTGAACTAGCCTAGGTATTTTATTTAATTCAACAAAGTTGCAGAAGTATTAGAAAAACAGAAAACAGAAAAATAAAGAAAGGGGAAGACTTACCTGTGCGGCCCAGCCCAGCCGGCCCAGCACTGTGCTGGCCCGTGCCAGCCAGCTGCTTCCCCTCGCCAGAGCAGGCAGGGAGGTGAGCATGGCGCGCCCGAGCTCGCCACGCACCACCCAGCCTCTCTGCATCGCCCTGGTCGCCGTTGTGCCGCGTGGATCGTCTTCTGGTCGTCGCCCCGACCTCGCCGACACCCCATTCACTCTCCCCCGGCTCTCCCTCACTCTCTCTCTCTCACGGCCGAAGCTCACCGTCGCCGCCGTTCGCCTTAGCCACCGTCTCCGACCACCCCTCGCTTCCCCGACCAGCTCAGAAGCTCCGCCTCGACTCCTTCTTCCTCCCCATCGCTCCACGGGTCCCCGGAAGCCCTGCATCGCCGCCACGTCGCCGTTCCCCTCTTCGGACTCCGACCACCGTCGCCGTCAAATTCGTCGTCTCCGACGCGTCCCCGAGCCCGCTTCGACGCCCACTGCAACCGCGGTGAGCTACGCCACCGTTTCCCCCTTCTCCCCTGCTCTCTCCCGACCCCTAGGCCCTAGCCCCACCGCGGCCGAAAGCTTCACGCCGCCGGCGATGTCGCCGTCGTGGCCACGATCGCCGTAGCGCCCAACCGAGCACGCCATCGTGCTCCACATCTCACTAGGAGCACGTAGCACGCTCCAACACCCCCCCTAACACCCTGCAACACCGTTCCCGTGCACGACCGAACCCCGGCCGCCGCAGCCGAGCTCGCCGCCGTCGACTCCGGCCACCCCGACCCCAACGGACTCCGCCAAGAGCCTCGGGTCGTCCTCAGCTTCACTCCGGTGGCCTCCGCGGTTCATTTGGTGGCCGAAATGACCAAAACCACTATCGCCGCCGCACTGATGGTCGCCGCCGGCCAGAACTCCGGCGAGCTGACATGGCCTAGTTAATTAGCCACTAAACCACCACCTACTGACGCTGACAAGTGGGCCCCAGGGCTTAGTCAAAGCTAACCAGCCCGGGTCAACACGGGATTAGCCCCTGTGTCACTGACGTGTGGACCCCACACGTCAGGTTTGACCCGAGCCAGCCCTGTTGACCTGCTGATGTCACTGTGACGTCAGGCTGACGCAGTAAATGATATTTCTGGATTTAAATTAAATCAGGAAATTCTAGAATATTAATTAAACTTCAAAAATTCATAACTTTTATTCTGTAACTCCAAATTGGACAAATTATATATGAAAAATGATCAGAAAAATCCAATCTATCCATCTGTACTATTTTCATGCATGATCCAACAAGTTAAATGGATGTTTTAATCAGAACAAGGAAAAGCACTTTAAAAGGCCATATTTGAAATTGAAATTTGAATCTTTGACTCAAATTTGTTCAAACCCTTCTGGCTTTAGTTGCATTAGCCCAACACACTCATATTGCCATGTTTCATGCATGCATCATATTGTTGCACATTGTTTGGTGATGCCTGTGTATCGTTATCCTTTACGACAGGATCTGTCCCCGAGGAGTACCGTGACTACCCTAACGAAGAACCGTATCCGTGCATCGAACCATCAGGCAAGCAACCAACCATTTGATCATATCGATACAATTCCATGTTCTCGCTCCTGCTCTCTTTTACTGCATTAAGACAACGCGATTCAAACTGCTGTGTGCTACGGTAGTTGAACCCATTTCCTCTGCATGACCTGTCATTGCCACAGTAACTAGATGAAACCCACTAGCATGTGTAGGAGTTGATTGAGCCATATGTATGTGTTGTTCCTACCTTGCTATGCCTGCTATGCTTAGAGTCGTGTCAGGTCTGGTTCATCTGGGTGATGGGCTAGAGTGAAATGTTATGTCGGTAATGAGAGTGGTGTGGTGAACACGATTTGGTAAAGGTATCGACGAGAGGCCATGTAGGAGTACATGGTGGGTTGTTTCATTGAAGCCGACCTTAAGCACTGAGATCTGTATGTGTGATTTAAGAATCAGCTACTACCATGCATTGGGCCCGAAACCAATGGACCCTCTCGGCTTCTTATTCACCCTAGTTCTCCGTCCAGGAGTTGCAAGTAGTTTCTGGTGTTTGTAGCCTACTGGAGGCCGTGGACAGCGCTGACCGTAGGGGTGGGCTGTGATGCGGTAGGTACGTGGCCGGGTGTACCGAATACCCGTTAGGTATCTCGGGAACCCTGTTCACATCGTTCGGGGCCGTATGGGAAACCTCGGCCAGACTCCCTGCGGATGGAACCTGGATAGGCGATAAACCTGGACTGGAGGCTTAGGTGATTAGGTAGGTCGTGGCCGACACCCACGTTGGGCTTCCGCTTGAAGGTTGCCTAGTACATGTCGTGTAAACGACGGTAAGTGGTGAGAGCGTGTATGAAGAAGTACCCCCTGCAGGGTTAACATGATCTATTCGAATAGCCGCGTCCGCGGTAAAGGACTACTTGGTTGCCTATACAGTTCATAGACAAGTAAATGGAAACTACTAAAAACCTCAAGACAAGTGTGAGTGCCGAGGATGGCTCTTCCGTAGGAAGACGGAGGTGGATCCTCGGTAGTGTATTGAAGTGGTGAGTAGTGGACTCGTGTGCGCAAAACCATTTCAAGTTGGAGTATCGTAGGATAGCCTAGCCAAGAGTCAAAGCTGGCTTGCTGCAATAACTCCACCAACCCTTCTTGATACTATGCATGTATGTAGGATCTGATGTAAGTCTTGCTGAGTACCTTTGTACTCATGTTGCTATAATCTACATTTTTACAGAAGACGCTGCAACCCCTTCTGATGGGTTCTATGTAGACGTTGACATCAACGAGTAGGCTAAAGACCCAGGTGGTGACCCTGAGCTTGTGAAGGACCACGTAGTATAGCTAGGCTTTCCAAGCCTCTTTTGTTTTACTAGTTGTCTGTACTCAGACAAGTTACTTCCGCTGCTGGTTTGTATGACTGTATGACTTGTATGTGGGGTCATGAGACCCGTACCTTTGTGTATGTGATGTATGGCTCACTGAGCCTTAAATAAAGTACTTGTGTCATAGAGTCATGTTGTGATGCTTCGTTGTATTTGCACATATCGAGCATATTGTGTGTATGATTGAAATGCTTGGTATGTGTGGGATCTGACTATCTAGTTGTTTATCTTTAGTAGCCTCTCTTACCGGGAAATGTCTCCTAGTGTTACCGCTGAGCCATGGTAGCTTGCTACTGCTCTGGAACACTTAGGCTGGCCGGCATGTGTCCTTCTTCGTTCCTGTGTCTGTCCCTTCGGGGAAATGTCACGCTTTGAGTACCGGAGTCCTGTTAGCCCGCTACAGCCCGGTTTACCGGAGTCCTGCTAGCCCAGTGCTACAGCCCGGACCCACTTGCTGATGACCGACACATTCGAAGCTGGGTCATGGATGCCTGTCCCTGTAAGTCTGTGCCACTTTGGGTTTACGACTAGTCATGTCAGCCCGGGCTCTTTATCATATGGATGCTAGCGACACTATCATATACGTGAGCCAAAAGGCGCAAACGGTCCCGGGAAAAGATAAGACGACACCCGTGGGGATACCGTGCGTGAGGCCGCAAAGTGATATGAGGTGTTACCAGCTAGATCGATGTGACATCGAGTCGGGGTCCTGACAGACCGGAAGCGTGGAGACAAGACTCGAAGCAATGGAGCAACAAGTTTTCAAGTGCCAAGGGATGGTGGAACGCGGACTCAATGCCAACCACATGATGATCGCGGAGTTCACCAACAACCACAAGCTGGATGCCAAGAACATTGGGGAGACCATCTTCAAGCTTCACGAGAAAATCGAGCACCTCCAAGCCCAGATCTATGACCTGCAAAACCAAAACTGTGAGTATGAATATAGATTCAAGAGGATGAGTTTGGCTGCAGATTTGAGGATCCCGGAGACTCGATCATCCTTCTATGATGGTGAGCCTATGCCTTGGAAGATGGATGACAAGCCTACATCATCAACAACTCCATCATCACCACCCCCGAAGAAAGAAACATAAACACATGGGTATGGGCACTCCCCTTGGCAACTGCCAAGCTTGGGGGAGGTGCCCCTGTATCGTATCACCATCACACTTCTATCTTTACTGTTTTTCTTAGTTCGATCCTTTTGGTTATATCTTGATATAGTAGAATAAAGTTTAGCATGATCTAGCTTTGAGTTTTTGTGTTGATCCCTATCTATGTAATCGAGTCCGTGAGCTACATATAATAAAGATTAGTTTTGAGTTGAGGGCTTTGCTATCCTGCTATGATCTTGAGGGAATAAAAGCAAAAGAAAGAATAAAAAGAAATAAGAAGATCATATTGATCTTATGTAGAGAAATGACTTCACATATAAAGAGTATGATGAGTAAAAGTTGTTGAGAGTTGACAAACATAGTTTTGGTCATCGTTGCAATTAATAGGAAGTAATAAAGAAAGAGAGGTTTTCACACATAAATATACTATCTTGGACATCTTTTATGATTGTGAGCACTAATATGACATGCTAAAATGTTGATGTTGGACAAGGAAGACAACGTAATGGGTTATGTTTTCTTATATCTGAAATAAATTATATTGTCATGGATCATCCAACATGTTGAGCTTGCCTTTCCCCCCTCATGCTAGCTAAATTCTCTGCACCAAGTATAGATACTACTTGTGCTTCCAAACATCCCTAAACCCAGTTTTGTCATGAGAGTCCACCATACCTACCTATGGATTGAGTAAGATCCTTCAAGTAAGTTGTCATTGGTGCAATCAATAAAAATTGCTCTCTAAATATGTATGAGTTATTGGTGTGCAGAAAATAAGCTTTATACAAGGTTGTGATATGGAAGAAATAAAAGCGACGGACTGCATAATAAAGGTCCCTATCACAAGTGGCAATATAAAGTGACGGCCTTCTGCATTAAGGTTTCGTGCATCCAACCATAAAAGCGCATGACAACCTTTGCTTCCCTCTGCGAAGGGCCTATCTTTTATTTTTGTTTTCTATCTTATACAAGAGTCATGGTGATCTTCACCTTTCCTTTTTACACTTTATCCTTTGGCAAGCACTATGTGTTGGAAAGATCCTGATATATATATCCAACTGGATGTAGGTTTTCAGAAAGTATTATTGTTGACATTACCCTTGAGGTAAACGGTTGGGAGGAGATATTATAAGCCCATATCTTTCTTTGTGTCCGATTAAAACTTCACACCCATAAGTATTGCGTGAGTGTTAGCAATTGTGAAAGACTAAATGACAGTTGAGTATGTGGACTTGCTGAAAAGCTCTTATATTGACTCTTTCCGATGTTATGATAAATTGCAATTGCTTCAATGACTGAGACCATAGTTTGTTAGTTTCAATGAAGTTTCTGATTCATACTTTACATTGTGAATAGATTGTTACTTTAGCATAAGAAATCATATGACAATATATATATATATATATATATATATATATATTGTTGTTCTAATAATGATCATGATGCCCACATGTCCGTATTTTATTTTATCGACACCTCTATCTCTAAACATGTGGACATATTTTTCAATTTCGCCTTCCGCTTGAGGACAAGCGAGGTCTAAGCTTGAGGGAGTCGATACGTCCATTTTGCATCATGCTTTTATATCAATATTTATTGCATTATGGGTTGTTACTACAAATTATGTCACAATACTTATGCCTTTTCTCTCTTATTTTACAAGGTTTACATGAAGAGGGAGAATGCCGGCAGTTGGAATTCTGGGCTGGAAAAGGAGCAAATATAAGAAACCTATTCTGCACAACTCCAAAAGTCCTGAAACTCCACGAAAGTCAGTTTTGAAATATAGTAAAAATATTGGGCGAAGAAAGCATGAGAGGGGGGCCACCCACAGTCCACGAGGGTGGAGGGCGTGCCCTACCCCCATGGGTGCGCCCCCTGCCCCGTGGGCCACCTGGCAGCCCCCCGATGCCAATATTCTGCTATATGGTGTCTTTTGCCCTGAAAAAATCATAAGGAAGCTTTCGGGACAAAGTGCCGCCGTCTCTAGGAGGAACCTTGGCGGAACCAATCTAGGGCTCAGGCGGAGTTGTTCTGCCAGGGAAACATCCCTCCGGGAGGGGGAAATCGTCACCATTGTCATCACCATCGATCCTCTCATCGAGAGGGGGTCAATCTCCATCAACATCTTCACCAGCACCATCTCCTCTCAAACCCTAGTTCATCTCTTGTATCCGATTTTTGTCTCAAAACCTCATATTGGTACCTCTGGGTTGCTAGTAGTGTTGATTACTCCTTGTAGTTGATGCTAGTTGGTTTATTCGGTGGAAGATCATATGTTCAGATCCTTTATGCATATTAATACCCCTCTTATTACGAACATGAATAAGATTTGTGAGTAGTTACGTTTGTTCCTGAGGACATGGGAGAAGTCTTGTTATAAGTAGTCATGTGAATTTGGTATTCGTTCGATATTTTGATGAGATGTATGTTGTCTTTCCTCTAGTGGTGTTATGTGAATGTCGACTACATGACACTTCACCATTGTTTGGGCCTAGGGGAAGGTATTGGGAAGTAATAAGTAGGTGATGGGTTGCTAGAGTGACAGAAGCTTAAACCCTAGTTTATGCGTTGCTTCGTAAGGGGCTGATTTGGATCAATATGTTTCATGCTATGGTTAGGTTTACCTTAATTCTTCTTTCTTAGTTCCGGATGCTTGCGAGAGGGGTTAATCATAAGTGGGATGCTTGTCCAAGGAAGGGCAGTACCCAAGCACCGGTCCACCCACATATCAAATTATCAAAGTAACGAACGCGAATCATATGAGCATGATGAAAACTAGCTTGACGATAATTCCCATGTGTCCTTGGGAGCGCTTTGCTTTATATAAGAGTTTGTCCAGGCTTGTCCTTTGCTATAAAAAGGATTGGGCCACCTTGCTGCACCTTGTTACTTTTGTTACTTGTTACCCGTTACGAATTATCTTATCACAAAACTATCTGTTACCGATAATTTCAGTGCTTGCAGAGAATACCTTACTGAAAACCGCTTGTCATTTCCTTCTGCTCCTCGTTGGGTTCGACACTCTTACTTATCGAAAAGACTACGATAGATCCCCTATACTTGTGGGTCATCATGTCCTTGATCCATCTACTATTGTGCAATGCCTCCCTGACCGACAGCTTAGAATCCTTCACAAAGGAAAACAAAGTTGGTGCCAACAATGTAATACTACGGCCTTCCGGTGTCTAGATATCCGTCCAGAACCTGGCAGTGTTGCCGCTCCCCAGTACCACCCGACTCGCAGCCGCAAACAAAGCGGAGGCTTCCTTGTCTTGCTGGTCAGGAAGGAGTTTCCAAAGTCGTTGCTCAAGATCCCATCTCAGCCACTGCCATCGACATCAAAGAGCGATTCCAAAATATTTTAGGTTCAAAAGGCCGAGTCCACCCCATTCTTTTGGCCTATAAACTCGGGCCCATGGGACCAGGTAGTGGCCCCCATTGATTTCCTCCTCGCTTTTCCACACAAAGCCTCTATATATACTGTCAATAATCTTGAGCGCCCAAGTCGGTAATGGGATAACTGACAGAAAGTGAATTGGTAGATCCATTAAAACCAAGCTCGTCAGGGTTACTCTGCCTGTTGGAGCCAACAGCTTGGGCTTCCACCCTTTCATCTTGATGGAGTACTTGACAATCGGAGGAAGAATGTCATGTCTCTTCAATTTGTAGATCGAGAGTAGCAGCCCCAAGTATTTTAGTGTGATTTGTGTGTGCCGACAATTGAAAAAAAGCAGCCACGCCTGCATAGCCCGGTCCTCCCCACACGGGATGCACGTGACGGAGCTCTTCTCAAAATTTATTCACAGCCCCGAGGCCTCCCCAAACACCTCAAGAATTGCAGAGATGACCTGGAGATCAGACGCCACTGGCGCGAAAAATATAACCGCCTCATTGTCAAAGATAGAGGCCCTCGGTGGCCTACTGTCTACACCAAGCTTAGCCAGCAGATTTTGACTCGTAGCCCAATTGAGCATTGCTTGCAATGCATCGATGGCTAAGATGAAGAGTGCCGACGACAGAGGGTCACCCTGCCTTACTCCCTTACCCAGGGTGAAAGGCGTACTGGTTTCCCCATTGATGAGAACCGAGGAGGAGGTCGAGCTCAGAAGACCACGGATCCAAGAACACCATTTGTTGCCAAAACCTCTGACCTGCAAAATCTCCAATGGGAAATTCCTAGGACAATGAATCAAATGTCTTGGATATATCAATTTTCATCAACACAAACGGGTGTTTTTTCTGGTGCAGAGCTCTGGCAGCATTCTGAACAAACTTTAAATTCACATGTATAGTTCTCCTAGTGACAAAAGCACTCTGGGCTCTGGATATGTTCCTGGTAGCAACAGGCCAAGCGAGCTGCCAACACCTTTGCGAAGATCTTGGCCTCTCCATGGATTAGATTGATAGGCCTGAAATCCGCCAGCTGCATCAAGCTCTCCTTCTTTGGCAAAAGCGTGAGAATGGAAGTGTTCAACCCACTGAAAGAGGAGAAACAGCCATGGTAAAGGGCCTCCATCACCGCCATGAAATCATTTGCGCTAAGAACCCACCGGGTCCAGGGGCCCGGTCAGAAGGAATATCGTCCACTACCTTCTTGATCTCCTCTCTAGAGAAAGGGGCCTCCAAAGCCTGGGAGGATGTCGTAGATATCTTACCAAGGCCCAACCGCTCTAGATTGATAACCTTGTGCCTAGTCGTTGGGACCCCGATCGAATCCTTAAAGAAATCATACGCCAGATTTAACTTCTCTTCCATGGAGGATGCCATGCGTTCTCCAAACTGCAGGTAGGGTATGAGATGTTTCCTTCTGCGCCCATTAGCTTTGAGATGAAAGTATTTCAAGTTAGCATCTCCTTCCCAAAGATCTCTAATCTTTGCTCTTTGTCTCAGTCGAACTCTCTCCAAGGATGCCAGAGCCAGACATTTACCTTTTAAAAAGCCCTTGAGTTTTCTCTCCTGAGCAGATAGGGTTCTTGCCTCATGTGCTGTATCCAGATGAAGAATGATCTCGTTAGCTGCTTGAAACTGCAAATTCATGGTACTCTGTTTCCTCTGGCCCCACCTCCGAAGTGCTTTGGCGGTGCGTTGGAGCTTAGTACTTAGAATGTCCATCGGGTTAGTACTGGAAACCTCCTCCTCTCAACCCTCCTTTGGCGGCACTTTGACAGTGGAATTTTAAATATGTTTTGGTTTTTTAACTATGTTAAAATGCTTTATTTTAGATTTTGATTGTATTTTCCCCTGTGTCTACCGCGGACAAGTTGCGGTTGAGGCCGCGCGTTGGGCGCCTTGACACCAAGCCGGCCCAATACGGACATCCGCCTCCCCATTCTCATCCCTGTAGACGAGAAAGACTGCAATACAATAGATGTTGTATTGATGGGGTGCTGGTGCATGTATATATAATTACAAGGGAAGGCCTCTACCTCAACTATACAAGACTGGAGGTGGGCCACAACTCTAATATACATGCAACACAAAATACAACTGAACGCCCCCCGCAGTCGAAGCGTCGCCAGAGACAGAGACTGGACCGAAACTCCTCAAAGACGGGAGTAGGCAATCCCTTAGTCATTACATCAGCAAACTATTGCGACTACGACACGTGAAGAACCCGAACATGACCAAGGGCAACCTGCTAGCGCACGAGGTGAATATCGAGTTCAATATGCTTCATACGTTGATGGTGCACCGGGTTGTCGGAAAGGTAGACCGCGTTGATGTTATCGCAGTAGACAAGAGTGGCTTTATGAACATCACAAAGCAACTCCTGGAGCAGCTGATGGAGCCAAGAGCACTCGGCCACGGCACTAGCCACGACGCTATACTCTGCCTCGGTGCTGGAGCGGGAGACCATGGGCTGCCGCTTCGATGACCAAGAGATCAACGAGGGCCCAAGGTAGACATAGTAGCCTGACGTGGAGCGTTGAGTGTTTGGGCAGCCAGCCCATTCAGCAACCGAGTAGGCCACAAGGTCGGTGGAGGCGGAGGCCATCAGGGTTAGTCCCAAAGACATTGTGCCGCATATATAACCGAGAATACGCTTCACCAAGGTCCAGTTGGAGTCACGTGGAGCGTTCATGTGGAGGCACACCTATTGAACAGCGTACTGCAGGTCGGGTCAAATCAACATCAGATACTGTAAAGCACCAACAATGGAGCGATAAAACGCTCCATCGGACGCGAGAGACCCCTCCAGAGTAGAGACCTTCACCTTCATGTCTGATACGTCTCCAACGTATCTATAATTTTTGATTGCTCCATGCTACTTTATCTACTGTTTTAGGAAATATTGGGCTTTATTATCCACTTTTATATTATTTTTGGGACTAACCTATTAACCGGAGGCCCAACCCAGATTTGCTGTTTTATGCCTATTTCAGTGTTTCGAGGAAAAGGAATATCAGACGGAGTCAAAACGGAACGAAATCAACTAGAGAAGTTGATTTTGGAAGGAAACCAACCGGATGGGCTTGGATTGCACGTCAGGGGAGTCCCCGGCTGCCCACGAGGGTGGGGGGCGCGCCCCCCTACCTCGTGAGCACCCCGGAGGTCCACCGACGTACCCCCTGCACCCATATATACCTACGTATCGTAAAAATTCCAGAACAGAAAATAGATCAGGAGTTCCGCCGCCGCAAGCCTCTGTAGCCACCAAAAACCTCTCGGGAGCCCGTTCCGGCGCCCTGCCGGAGGGGGATCCCATCACCGGTGGCCATCTTCATCATCCCGGCGCTATCCATGACGAGAAGGGAGTAGTTCACCCTCGGGGCTAAGGGTATGTACCAGTAGCTATGTGTTTGATCTCTCTCTCTCTCTCGTGTTCTATGGCGCGATCTTGATGTATCCCGAGCTTTGCTATTGTAGTTGGATCTTATGATGTTTCTCCCCCTCTACTCTCTTGTGATGAATTGAGTTTCCCCTATGAAGTTATCTTATCGGATTGAGTCTTTTATGAGAACACTTGATGTATGTCTTGCCGTGATTATCTGTGGTGACAATGGGATATCATGTGCCACTTGATGTATGTTTTGGTGATCAACTTGCGGGTTTCGTGACATTGGGAACCTATGCATAGGGGTTGGCACACGTTCTTGACTCTCTGGTAGAAACTTTGGGGCACTCTTTGAAGTACTTTTATGTTGGTTGGATGAATCTGAGATTGTGTGATGCATATCGTATAATCATGCCCACGGATACTTGAGGTGACAATGGAGTATCTAGGTGACATTAGGGTTTTGGTTGATTTGTGTCTTAAGGTGTTATTCTAGTATGCACTCTATGATGGATCGAGCGGAAAGAATAGCTTTATGTTATTTCACTACGAACTCTTGAATAGATAGAACAGAAAGGATAACTTTGAGGTGGTTTCGTACCCTACCATAATCTCTACGTTTGTTCTCCGCTATTAGTGGCTTTGGAGTGACTCTTTCGTTGCATGTTGAGGGCTTGTTATATTATCTATCTATGTTATTATTGTTGAGAGAACTTGCACTAGTGAAAGTATGAACCCTAGGCCTTGTTTCCTATCATTGCAATACCGTTTACGCTCACTTTTACCACTTGTTACCTTGCTGTTTTTATATTTTCAGATTACAAAAACCTATATCTACTATCTATTTTGCACTTGTATCACCATATCTTCGCCGAACTAGTGCACCTAGACAATTTACCATTGTATTGGGTGTGTTGGGGACACAAGAGACTCTTTGTTATTTGGTTGCAGGGTTGCTTGAGAGAGACCATCTTCATCCTACGCCTCCTACGGATTGATAAACCTTAGGTCATCCACTTGAGGGAAATTTGCTACTGTCCTACAAACCTGTGCACTTGCAGGCCCAACAACGTCTACAAGAAAAAGGTTGTGTAGTAGACATCAGTTTCGACGGGGGTGGGCACTGGCTTGCAGTTAAGCATACCGGTACGCTCTAGGAGCTCGAGGGCGTACTTATGCTGATGCAGAAAGAAGCCGTCAGTCGGGTGGACCACCTCGATGCCGAAGAAGTAGTGTAGGGGCCCCAAGTCCTTGAGGGCGAACTCATCATGAAGACAAGCAGCCAGCCGCTGAAGGAGATCGGGGGCGGACGCCGTGAGGATGATGTTGTCGATGTAGAGCAGCAGATATGCAGTGTCGGCTCCCCGATGATACACAAAGAGTGAGGCATCGGAGCGAGTGGACCGAAATCCCAGAGACTGCAGGAAGGTTGCGATACACTAGTACCAAGCCCGCGGCGCCTGCTTCAAGCCGTAAAGAGAACGGGAGAGCAAGCACACAAAGTTTGGGTGCTCGGTGTCAACGAAGCCAGTGGGCTGCTCACAGTACACCTGGTCGGTAAGATGGCCATGCAAGAAGGCGTTGGAGACATCCAACTAGTTCACAGGTCAGGCGCACGAGACCGCCAACTGGAGCACGGTGCAGATCGTGCCCGGTTTAACAACCGGGGTGAAGCTGTCGATGAAGTCCACCCTCGCGTGCTGCCGAAATCCACGAACCACCCACCAAGGCTTGTAGCGCTCGAGAGAACCGTATGGGCGAGTCTTGTGGCGAAACACCCACTTTCCAGTGATGATATTGGCACGAGGGGGTCACGGAACAAGCTGCCATGTGCAATTTTTCCTGTAGGGCGTTGAACTCTTCCTGCATCACAGTTAGCCAATGGAGATCCCAAAGGGCAGCACGAGCGGAGGTGGGGACGGGTGATGGCATCGATGTCGAGGCGGCGCACACATACTCGTCGAAGGAGTATCGCGTGCTCGGCCGAAGCACTCCTACTCGAGCACGGGTAATCACGTCAAGAGGCGGGGCAGCAAGGCCGGCGATAGCGGCGGGGACAGGGGCCGCGGCCATGACAGGGGCACCGACGGCGGAGGGGCCACCCGCAGCGGCAACAGGGGTCGCGGCCATGACAGGGGCGCTGGCCGCTGCGGGGGCACCGGCGACAGGGGCCGCGACGCTGGTGACGGGGGCCGATGCATCAACAGCGGGGGCCGCGGCGGCAGTGCCGCCAGCCGAGCCGGCGGCCGAGGGGGCGACGGGCGAGGAGGATGCCGAGCCCATCGCTGGGGTGGCGGGCATAGTACCCATCGGCTCAACCTAGTAGGAGGGAGACAGGGATCCAGGGCCCCGGTCAGACTCGACCTCTGGGGAAGGAGTCGAAAAACCGGGCGGTGGCGGCAGAAGGCGCCGTGCCAGGGGGGGCCTTCGGGGGCCGTCACTGCGCATCGCTCCAGGAAGGGGGCGCGCGGGGCTGGCACCGAAGGGGCCGAAGCTGGAGGAACCTGAAAAAAAAGGAACACCGTCTCGACAAAATACACGTGCCTCGAGGTGTACACACGATGAGTGACATGATCATAGCACTGGTAACCTTTGGTGTTAGGAGGGTAGCCAAAGAAGACGCACGGGACGGAACATGGTGCGAGCTTGTGTGGCATGGTGGATGCGGTGCTGGGACAACAGAGACACCCAAAGTTGCGGAGGCCATCATAGGATGGTGGTGTACCAAAGAGAAGGTGGTGAGGGGCGTAGTTCCACCAAGGACGACACAGGCGAATGTTAACTAAGGGAGTGGCGGTGGCGAGAGCATCGGGCCAAAACAGAGCGGGCACATTAGAGTGAAAGAGTAACGTGCGAACACAGTCATTAAGACTGCGGAGAATGCGCTCGGCGTGGCCGTTCTGCTGTGAAGTGTAGGGGCAAGTCAGACGGAAGGTGGTGTCGTGAAAGGCGAGAAGTGTGCGAAGAGCGACGTTGTCAAACTCTTTTTTGTTATCGGTTTGGAGTGCGAGTATGGGGCGACTGAACTGGGTGGTGACATAGGAATAAAATGCGGTAAGTGTGGCTAAAGCATTGGATTTATGATGAAGAGGAAAAGTCCACACATAATGAGAATAATCATCTAAAATCACCAAGTAGTATAGATAGCCTGTGTTATGCGCAACAAGAGACGTCCAAACATCACTATGAAGCAATTGAAACGGAAAAGTGGAAACTGAAGTAGACGCACTAAAGGGAAGACGAACGTCCTTGCCCAAGCGACAGGCCTCACAAGTATGCTCATCGAGCTTATTACATGAGAAAGAAAAACTCCTAAGAAGCTGTCGCAAAACGATGGGGTTGCGGTGGCCCAAGCGAGCATGCCAAAGGTCGACGCTGACGGCGAGGGCGACGGGTGTGGAAGTGGAGGCGCCGGCGTGCACGGGATAAATCTCATCAGGGCTATCACATTAGTGAAGCACCATCGGGTACGCGCGTCCTTCACAGAAAAACCAACACCATCAAATTCAACAGTAAGAGGATTCTCACGAGTAAGACGATGAACGGAAACTAAACTAGTGACTAAGTCAGGTGAGACAAGGACATTAGACATACTGATAGGTGTGGAACTAGAAGGAAAACTAGTGCTACCGACATGGGTGATAGGTAAAGAAGAACCGTTACCAACGGTGATACGAGTCGGTGTGTTAACTGGAGTGGAAAAGAAGAGGTTACCGGTATGAGCTATCATGTGCGCAGTAACACCCGAGTCCATATACCAGTTGCCTCAACCGCCATAGTTACTCGACGACGGCGCCGAGTGTAGGGCGGCCCAGAGGGCGGGGTCTCACGATGCAGGTACCGGCGGCGGCGGCTGGCCTTCATAGGGTGGCGCCTGAGCGGGCGCGCCGTAGCCACCGAGGGGGATGGAGCGAGCGGAGCACCGTAGGGCTGGTAGGGGGCGCCGAGGAACGCCTGGTGGCCCGCGGAGCGGGGACCAAGAAGACCCGGTGCGGGGGCCTGCGGGACAGGCATGTGATAGGCATGGACAACGCCCGTCCACGGGTTCTGCCCGGTGGCCCACGGCGGTGGCGGCTGCTGGTAGCAGGACGGCCCCCCTGCGCCCGGCGCCTGCTGCTGCTACTGGCGGCGGCCCGCCTCCCCCCCCCCGGTTGTGCCGGCCCCACCACCTTGTAGCTGTTGGGGAGGCGCGGCGGCGCGGGCGGTGCGGGTGGCAGCGGGTAGTAGCCGGCTGGCGCAGTCGGCGCGGGCTGACGAGGCACGGCTGGAGGAGCAGGGCCACCGCGGGTGGTACCGACGGCGAGGGTGGTGTGTTGGACCTGCTGCTTCAGCTTCGTCATCCGGCACTCCTCAAGTTTGAGGTAAGCGACGACGCGCTGAAAAGTGGGCTGCGACATCAGGGTGAGGTTGGACGCCGCGTTGCCGAAGTCCTTGTTAAGACGGGCAGTGGTCGTCAGAGACCTTGGCGCCGATGTCGCGAAGCTCGTCGGCGAGCATCTTGAGCCTCATGCAGTACTCGTCGATGGCGGAGTTGTCATGTTGACAGCCGAAGAACTCCTGCTGCAAGAAAACAAGGCGCTGAAGTTTGTTGCCGGTGAAGAGCGCGTTGATCTTGGCCCACACGTCATAGGCGTTGTCGTCCTCGGTGATGACCGTGTGGAAGATGTCCTTCGAGACCGTCTGGTAGAACCAACAGATGATCGTGGCCTCGATAGCGGACCACTCTGGATCACCGCGCATGTACGTGTTGTCCACGGAACCGTCGATGTGCTCGGTGAGATAGTACTCGCGGAAGATGAAGTTGAAGTAGGTGTTCCACGTGTAGTACGATGTGCTGGAGCTGTTGAGACGGATAGGGACCCGAGCCTCAACGTTGAGGTCACGGATGGCGGCGGCGGAGGGCTCGGGGCCGACGAACGGGTTCGACGAGCGGGTGGTGGAGGAGCCGGGCGAAGACATGATGACGGGGCGGCGGCAGCGGTGAGAGACGGCGGTGGTGGAGGGTTAGGGTTGGCGGCGCGGGAGGGCGCGGCGGGCAGCAGGCCGGAAGGGGAGGCGGCTGCGGGGGACGGCAGCACGGGTAGGACAGCGCGGGCCGGGAGGGGAGGCGGCGCGGATGGCGGCGGTGATCGGGCGCGGGCAGGGACGGAAGCGGGCGGCGCAAGGGGCGGCGGCGCGGTGAAAGAGAGGGAAGGGCGCGGCGGCAGTGTTGTGCGGCGATGGGCGGCACGGCGGCGGTGGCACGCGCAACGGGGAGGTGCGTTGGCGGCGGCGGCAAACCCTAGGGCCGGACCAACCAAGATGATACCATGTAGACGAGAAAGATTGCAATACAATAAACGTTGTATTGATGGAATGTTGGTGCACGTATATATAATTACAAGGAAATACCTCTATCTCAACTATACAAGACTAGGAGGTGGGTCATAACTCCAATATACTCCCTTTGTCCTAATTTCTTGTCTTTGATTTGTCTAGACTAGCCAAAAGGTCCGTGCATTGTAATGAGAGAAAAATATATCACACGCTCTTAATTTAAAAAAATGTTTTATAACCTGAGAATTTGTAACTATTTCTTAAATACCTGAAGAGTTAAAAATGTCGTTAAAAAGATACAGGATCTTTTAATCATAAAAGGAGATTTTTCTTGTTTGGAAAAGAACATTTTTTATGGTCTCATGTTGACGCAGGTACTTGCGCCCTATCCCATCACTATTTCTTGCCATACATGTCATAGATATTGGTCCCTGTTTCATCACTATTTATTTCTTATCAAATTTTTTTTTCATGTATGCCTCCTTTTTACGTTTTTCATGCGTGTCCTCTCTTTTTTCTTCTTATATATAGGAGAATAGCGCAACATCTCATCTTCATTGGATCTCCTCTGCATTTTCTTTTTTATTTATTTTATAGCGGACATCTCATCTTTGCTTGATCCTTTTATTTCTTGTCATGCATGTCCTTATTTATTGGTGTCTCTAACGAATTTATCTTCAATTTGATATCCAATCCTGATTTTGCTGAGGTGTTCATCCCAATCTTAATCAGTACCGGTATGAAAAAAGACGGACAATGCATTTTTATTAACATTGCAGCCTAGGTAGTATTTTTAAAATTGTTAACAGGTAAAATAACATCATATTTAGATTCTACATATTTCTTTAATCAAATTTCATATATAATATGTTAAATTTGGAGTTACAGTTTAAAAGATATGAGTATTTAAAAAACTATTTGATATGTACTGCGGGTTTAATGTCAGAAACATCAGATGATTTTTTACAAAATAGCATGACGGACTAAGAATACCTATTTGATATATATAGGATGTATCTAATAATAAAACGTAACTAGATACATCTATATTTAAACAAATCTAAGATAAAAAATTTAGGACGGAGGGAATACATACAACACAAAATACAACTCAACGATCGCAAATAGACAAAATTCGGACAAGATGGGTCTAGCCGGAGAGTTGGCCCGAGAGCAGCTGGCTGTGGCCCAGCACCAGCACCGTCGAATAATCACTAGTGAATGGGGCGCGCCCATGGCGCACCGCCTGAACGGTGACTGGGCGGTGCGAGGTAGGACAACGCCCATCCAGCAGCCTTTTTTTATCACCTTCTACAATCGAGAGCACATTGATTAAAAAAAGACCGTTGCTTCAGTAACATTGCCACATCTGTGTATTTCACCTGATCGGTACTATAAATTCTACTATCTCTCTACAAGAACACTATAGTGACCTGTAAGCTTGTCGCACTGCACCAACACAAAGGTCAGCATGTCCTGTCGAGGTCGTAGACGACTTGTGTGCTCTGCTGCTAGTCGTTGCAGATGACGGTCTGGTCCCGACCATCATGTCTAGCACCAGGCACATGACCTGCACGCCGTGGTCCTCGAACACGTAGTACCCGCAAGGCAGCTCCCAATCGTTGTCGTCCAGGTGAGGACAAAATTACTGTTATGATCTGTAAGGCTAACAAAATTCTGATTTGACCTCGTTTCAAAAGAAATTTCGATTCTGACCTTTTTGGGTGACGCCAACATCCCTGGCGTCTGGGTTGCGAAGCAGACGCCAGGGTCCCTGGCGTCTGGCCCCTGGCCCGCTCTGCCCGCCTGCCCGTTTACCTGCTGACGTGGCAAAGGGGCCAGACGCCAAGGACCCTGGCGTCTGGCTCGCTTTGCTCGCGCAGGTGACCAGACAAGTTGTCTGGTGTGTCTGATGGACACCCAGACGCCAAGGTCCATGGCGTCTGCCTCCCACAACCAGACGCCAAGGACCCTGGCGTCTGGTACCTACCCTGTGCTGGCTCCCCTGCTTTACCCTGTTTCTGGTGTCAGTCGATAGCCAGACGCCAAGGAACCTGGCGTTTGGTCCCCTGACTTATAGCCAGACGCCAAGGACCCTGGCGTCTGGTACCTACCCTGTGCATATAAATGAGTAAATGAGTTCTTCTTTTGACAGATTTCATGGCAATCAATGAATTCATAGACATCACAGGAAACAACAATTCACATAAATCACATCATTGAGTAGTACTTTTAAACGACAAATTCATGTCAAACATTCATAGCAACTTCACGAATCCGGTGCAACTTAATTCGAACGGCAACAAGTTCATGGAAAGAAATGACAAAAAGTTCATGGAAAAAGACTACACCAAGTTCATCGAAACAAACTAGAACAAGCTCATTGAAACAAACTACAACAAGCTCACTTCTTCCTTCCTCTCTTCACGATATCTGCAAGTGTATGCTCCTCCTCTTCGCTAGCCTCATGCTCCTCCTCTTCGCTAGCCTCCTCCGCCTCCGCATCATTGTTGGACTTATATCTTTGCATTCCCGTAGGCATAAATTGATGAGGATACTCCGTACTATGGAATTGAGTGTTCCATATCTTCTTTCTACCTTTCTGGCCCGGTGTCTTAGCTATTGCTTTGCCTTTTTTAGAGCGGGCATTGCCTTGTGTCGGTTTGTGTAACCTGTGATGGCTGTGGAGCATCAACATCATACTCATGATCCTCTTGATGTGTTGCACCATACTCATGCTCATCATGATGTGTTGGCTCCTCTTGATGTGCTGGCTCCTCTTCATTGACCTCCTTCTCTATGTCCTCTTCGTTCTGGACATAACGCCGTTTATTAGCTCTGGCGGCGCGGCTACGAGGTGCATACACGTCACTGGACTGAGCACCATGACAAGAAAGCATAGCTGCCATCTTATGGAACCTCTTCTTGAACTTCTGCGACAACACAAAATATGCTATGATATGAGATGCAAATAACTAATCCGCGAAAAGAAAGTTTTATAATATATTGCGACTAACCTCCATCGTGCTCCTAAGAGTCCTCTCAGATAATGCACCACCAGGTGGATGACTCGGTGCAACATTGGCATCGTTGACGCACAGAAGCAACTCTCTGCCCTGCAATTCATGAACACACCAAACTTATGTATTTGAAAGAAGACAACATGATGCAAGTATGTTAGAATCGGTCAAACAGACTACCATTTCGTCATGCATCGGTGCATAGTCAACGTGAGCCCCTCTGCTGTCTCTCACAGCCGTGTTGAAGGTTTGATAACCTTGTGCAGTCTCCGGGTCTTCAGACACCAACTCCGACCACTCCTCATGAGTCCAACCAGGCTTCAGCTTCAACCGGTAACGATCCGCATACCACACTTGATACTTCTGATATGCTGACTGATTGTGAGGTCTATTCTCTGATTGCACTAACGTGTCTCTTTGATTCCAAATTTCTATCCATGCATGGTGTTTGTTTGCCCAATCCGATATATCCTGATTGTTCCTTTGATCGAACCTACAAATGATGCACGGGACAAAGCATTAGCAAACATTGACTTATTCAATGATCTACTACATACTCAAGGCATGCTTGCTTACCGATGCAAAGATAGCATTTCCTCCTTGCTCTCCTCAATTGGAATACCTTGTCTCTTCCAAATTGTCTTGCCACATGGTCTACAAAGTGCCACTCGACTGCGAAGAAGCATATCATTGGGCACCTCGCCCGCCAAAGATGGCTACCACGCGTGCACATCTCATTAAGATCAAAGTCACGATCTTCCACATAAGGCAACCAATATACCTGCAAAACAAAAAGATACATTGTTAGCTACATAAGTTTCATTATTGACTAAATTTTATCTCATCGAACTTCTCAAAACCTGCTCAGCAGTCAAGGTGTCCAGCTCGTTCATATAGCACTTGTATCGCACATGCGAGCTTCCTGTGTAGACTGTTACTTGTTCCCAATAGTAAGCAAGCGTAGGGCGCCGATATGGATCATCATCATGCAACCCGTCATGATTACCCCGTGGGTTTGCCATGAGGGGGTTCTTGAAATCGGGCCGTCCAACCGGGATCCGCTCCCACATCCACACGGATAGGCTCCAAACAAACCCAGACAATGAGGATGTATCTCCCTTCCTCCGACACGCCAAGTCAAGCTGCAATCACACAAACATGTTAGATATGGAGGCGCATGACAAATGCAAGATAAATGGTTGCAAATATCTCTTACCTGACGATACAAATATGCTAGTGCGGCCGAACCCCAGCTATACTGGGTATCCCAGTTATTGAGTAGCTCCAAGAACATCCAGAGGGCTGAGTTCCCGGTTGCATCTAAGAAGACTATCTTGGTTAGTACATACCAAAGATAGGCCCACGCGTACTGTTGCACAACCACGTCATTGGCACCCTGAGGGCACGGATTGGTGTCTCCTCTGACTAGTTTTAGCCAAGAATGCCTCACTCTCGCGGTATCGGCCTTGCCTTCTTGAGGGTCGTCGGGCTGAACACCAATTAAAATGCCTCTCCGTTCTCGCCAATTAATGACGCTCACACGACCGGTAACAGCTTGTCCGTCAATAGGAAGGTCACTTATCATAGCCATGTCCTCTAGGGTCATCGTCAGCTCCCCACATGGAAGGTGGAACGAGTGAGTCTCTGGCCTCCAATGATCCACAAGTGCGGTCAATGCCGCGTGGTTCACCGGCGGAGCGCGTCGCTTAAACTGCAACACGAATGGGAGAAGACCCAATCTCCGAATATAAGGCTCGTACCGCGGGTCGTAAGTAAAGCCATCAGCGGAATGACCCCTCATGCGCATAGCAACTACATGCTGCAAATAAAGTGATGTTTTGATCAATACAAGAACACAAATGAGAAATAAAGAAATTTGACAAGTCTTGCTTCTTACATTTCCATTCTCAATGGCACGAGCACGATGCTCCTTATCCCACTCATCGATTAATCCGGCATACCAAGGTCCATCATCATCCGCCATCCTACAAAACAAATCACAAACATCTATGAATACATGAACAATATAAAACAATACAATTTTCTTCTCCAAGTTATGCCATATGAACAAACCATTCTTCTCAAACATAACCACATCATTTTCTTCTTCTTCATATGCACACATAATTCTTCTCAAACATACCAACATCATCTCAATCAAATAAATTTGTCAAATAATATGGTGTCACATATGCAAATACATATCATCTAGAGTACCAAATTTCACCATATTTTTTGCAAATATAGTATGCCAACAATAGGATTATATACACATACACACATCATCTATCAAACCAAATTATCAAACAAGTCTATTTTACATACAAAAATCATGTATTCATCACCCCTCTTAGTTCAAAAAAAACCTATGGACAACATATACACAAAACGGAATTGATTTTGCCTACATGTTCAACTACACATCATCTACTGCCTACCAAATCATCTATCAACTACAAACAATTTCCTAAAACAAAGAAACCATCTACGCATCTAACATCACCTAGTGTTGAATAATGCATCCAACAAGAGAGGGGAAAACCAAAACAAATTGGAGGGAATAGGGGAGAATACCTCAAGGATGCTTGGGGGGTTAGATCCACAAATTTGGGTGGAGGATGGAGTAGATCAAGGGGGGGGTTTGGTGTGAGGGAGAAGAGGAGCGAGAGAGAGAAAGCTCTTTGTTCTTCGGCCGCTAGGGAGAGAGGTTGGGGATGAGTGGGCTGTGCCCGTGGGGTTATCCAGTTACCAGGGCCAGACGCCAGGGTCCTTGGCGTCTGGCCCCTTTGCCACGTCAGCAGGTCAACATGCAGGCGGGCAGTGCGGGCCAGGGGCCAGACGCTAGGGCCCCTGGCGTCTACTTCGCAACCCAGACGCCAGGGATGTTGGCGTCACCCAAAAAGGTCAGAAACGATTTTTTTTTGAAACGAGGTCAAACCGGGATTTTGTTAGCCTTTTAGGTCATAACAGTGATTTTGTCCTCCAGGTGAAGCGTCAGCGACAACACCAGCACAGGCGTGGCACACCGCCCCCGCCACTTTTAGAACGGTGCCGTCGCTGCAAGTGCAAGGCAGAGGTCCAGCTCAGTTCAACAGATAGTAGGCTGTACCTCCTCTTTGACAGCTGAGGAGGCTGGGAGCTCTAGTATTACCTGCGTTACATGCCTACTCATAAATTTAAAACCAGCTTGGTTAAAACCTCATATGACTTTCAGAATAAAACATGGCGAAGCAAAGTTCTGATAACAAAAGCATGCAATGAAACAAGATTTTTGATAAATAAAATCAGGAGGCCATGTTATGCTCCAACAAGATATACTGCAATAGTCAGTTCTATCATCAAACTGATTATTATATACTCCTTCCGTTCCTAAATATTTGTCTTTCAAGAGGTTTGAAATGGACTACCACATACGGATGTATATGGACATATTTTACAGTGTAGATTCACTCATTTTGCTCCGTATGTAGTCATCGGTTGAAATCTCTATAAAGACAAATATTTAGGAACAGAGGGAGTAATGGATGATGCATTGTTCAGGCATGTTCTGGAGATAAGCTTAAGATTTAAAACTGAAAATACACTAAGATCAACTAACATATACATCCTCATAACTAAAGTAAGCACAAAATAAGAAAGTTATAGTTTTTCAACATATTGCTTCTAGGTCTGTACCACACTATACATTAAAGTAAACATGCCCCCTAAGCAATTTCAGATCACCTTTCGAACTACAAAGTTCATCTAGAACTGTGATAACACATAACAATGAATAATCCATCTATGCGAAAACACCCAGAGTCTATTCAATAAGACCGCCTCGACAGTGCAGATATATCAAACAGATCAGTCTAAATTTTAAGCACTAACAAATTCAGTTTTTTGCTGCTCCCTAGAAACGGCAAAGCGATTTGCGGTCTCATACCTCTCGCCTGAGGTCGTCGCCAACACCTCCTTCATCCCCGAGATCCTCCTTCGGTGCTCCACTTGCTTCATGATCTGAAAACAACACGCGTGCCACACCACAGAGGAAACACCAAATCAAGCGGTTAGCAATTCATCACTACCATATAGGCATCGAATCCGATCCGATAGGCGCAACGAAAGATTCAAAACCCACTCACTGTGTCGTCTCGTCCAGGAAGGCATCCTGAGCCGTCTCTGGCTTCCTGAAGAAACTCCCGAAGAAACAGATCATTGTCATGCAGACCAAAAATGAGACGGAGATTTTACCTAGATCGGGCGCGACCAGTCACCACTACACCGCCACGACCTCGAGCTCGGAGTTCGACTCCACCTTCAACCTTCTGACAATCTGCAGTAAGCAAAACGGAAGCGAGGTGAGCAAACCGTCGAACCGATGGCAGGCACAGTAAACATGCATGTCAATGAAGCAATATTCTCGAACGATGTACTTTCCTTTAATTATCTGTTGCAGGATAGAGAACTAAAGCCGTACTCGACTCCCTTTGATGTCAGGCTGGATAGAGCTCTGAAGAACTACTCTGCATGAGTTACTGCTTGCTAAGTTTAAGAGTTAAAAAAGTGTTCTGGTTGTGTGGATAGGCTCTGTTTCTACTCTTTGTAGGAATAATGATTCGTAGATTTGGAGTCTACTCCAACTGAATTTTGTGTACATTGAAATGGAGATGCATCAGTAATTTTGTGTACATTGAAATGGAGAATTAGGCTTGGATTCCCATTACTCTTATCCTACCTCAGCAATTTTGGGTTAGGATAAAACCATGGGTTTTCCCAAAATAAAATAAAACAAGCCCAGTAAGAAAGTAACATAAGAATCAAAGCTTAACAGAGAATTAGGCACTTCCGTTGGCATGTCAACAATCAGATATAAGTATTGTGCTTGTGAAAATTAAAAGACATACTTCTAAAACACCTAATTGGCAGCATTAAGCTTCTACGATATCTGCACAAACCGAGTCTCTCACACATGAGTTGCAGCTTAATTAAATAGATTCAGAAGAGACACGGGTACATATATAAGTGCATAAACCACTCTTCTCAACGCTCAGTTGGTCTAAGTTCTGGTATTTCATTCTTCATATCCTCCAAAAAAATATGCTTTGATGTGCAGAAACCAGACCACTTCAAGTTCTAGTGAATTATACAATTGTCACTGAAATAGCATAAGCACTTGCATTCCTATGTACTTTAGATAATGTGCGTACATAAAAAATCAGTTAATGTGTATAAAGCTAGAAATTATGAAACTGACAACTAACAAAAAAAAAGAGTTGTCGGTGTGCTCCTCGCAAAGAAGCATACAAGGCTTATGTTATTAATTTATTTTTTTAATGTTGCGCAACCAAAAAGTCTTACCAAGTCTAACTGATTATGTCCACAAGCCGTCGATGTCGATGTCGATGCGTGCCACAATTAATGCCTGGATTTTTTCTTTTACGAGACATCGGCTCCTCGCAAAGAAAAATCCAGGCAAGCCGTCGATGTCGATCGATTTGTACGTGCAGCTAGCGGCACTGCAGTGTCGCCTCGTGCAGATGCGCACCGACACCTTTTTGGTGCGAGCGGCGGGACAGTGCAGTTCTTGTTCTCCTCCTCCTCCCCCTCCTCCTCCTTTTTTTCTTCTTCTTCTTCTTCTTCTTCCAATACTCCCTCCATTTCTTTTCAAAACTTGTCTCGAGATAGCTGACCACACATGCCATGTGGCGGGACAGTGCAGTTCTGATAGGAAGAAGTAAGCAAATAAAGGCGCGGCGTTTTGGTAGGGAAATTGCAATTTTTTGCAACTGCGTCAGCGTTGGTCAAGTAACGAGAGACGGGACAGTAAACACTAAACAAGCAATTCGCGGACAAGCTGGTGACTGAACAACCGAACAACAAGCACGTTACATGGTTTGGTTGGGTTGTAGTGGTCGCCATGATCGGTGAGCTGGGTTTGCACGACTTCAGCGCATGAACGCGGCGGCCCGATGTCAAAGTCATAACCCCTGTTTAGTTGCGCCATCGCTGTTTTCATGTTCTTCGTCAATCACCATTCCATATAATCTGCCGGATTCTCGTAGGTTGTCTCAACCGGGATAAGCCAACGGTTTGCTTTTCGATTGAGGGCAATGCTTGTTTATCCGGGTTTTCAAGAGACGATGACACTGATTGTAGCTATAGTGGAGGAGTGGTGATGGACCTAGCTACTATCATTATCCGGCCACACATTTCAAATGCAAACCATTTTAATACGCCTTTTACTCGCAATCCGCTTCAACCACCGTGGGGTGTATTATTGGTCTCACGACGTGGTTCCTACTACAGCTAGTGTAGGATTCAAGTGGTTGATCCTATTTACCTTCATTATGAAAGACCATTGTTCGGGTGCATCCAAGTGTTAAGAGCAACCCAAACGTTGTTAAGCAAACTTATGAGACCAAATGTCCACGGACACGTCTGCCGTATCCAGATGCAGCGATAGAGGAGTAAGTCATCAGACCATAGACATTAAATAAGGGCCAGTTCTTTTAGTGCTTATGGTTGGCTGTGGAAATAAGCTGCCCCTCCTCAATTTATTTTAGAAGCCCAACAAAAATAATTATTTTAGAAGTCTATTAATTAAGGTTTAACTAGCAGACTTTAAAATAATATTTTAGGCTAAACATTTAGAATAAGCTCGGAAGGGGGCAGCTTATTTCCACAGCCAACTATAAGCCCCAAAAAAACGGGCCCTAAGTGTCGAATTCTAACATCAGGGTGGCCCATGTGGACCTAAAGAAAAAAGTGCGTGGGCCATGGAGAGATGTACACTAGTGCATAATCGATCTTTGGAGTCGGCTGTCATACATGGACGGCGGTGGTTTTCAATTCCGCTTCAAAGTCAATACTTTGCACGACACCGGCGGTTGCAGAAACCGCCACCAACATCGTGGACAACGTAGGTAGTTCCTAACTTAGAACAACCTCCATTATAATTGGACATCACTGACAGTTCCGTATGAATAACCACCTCCATTTTCTATGTCAAGGATATAGATATTTACTTTTAGGTACCCACCTTGATACAAACAAAATGACACTGCTCAATTTTCATATTTCTTGCTGGCCACACGAATGAAATTGAAAGTAAACATTGAAATAAATATAAGCATTTGTCATTCATTTTGCACAAAGCTTTGCATCTCATAACATTCATTTTGCACAAAGATGATGTGTCGTTTCCTCTACTATTGCAAAAGACACAATCATAACGGTCTAAAACCATTGATTTTTTTTTCAACAAGTCTTTGTTGTTGACTCTGTCATGAAGAAGGCGCCAGAAGAATAATATGTGTCTGGTTTTATTTAAACTTTTCTGAAGCCAATTGAATAAAACATGTCCTTCCTTTGTTCTTTCCACCCATTTGTACATTTTAATGGAGGAATAACCTGATCCCTGCCACCGATAGCATCGTATGTCTTTGGCACGAGGGTTACATCTTTGCAAGATCATATTTTATGTATGGCCAAAAGATCGAGTAGAAAGGGGGCGTGGAAGTGATCGGATAAATCTTGAGAATTTGCCATGGCTGCAAGGCTTGCACTGCCATCAATTCTAATTGAATGCAATTCTAGGAAGAGAGCCGCAGTGCTACGGCTTACAACCCACTGCCGGGAAAACAACAATAGCCCATTGCTCAATCACTAGCCTGGATGATGGTAGTTCAAGTCTTGCAGCCATAGCAAACTCTCAAGATTTGGGCTGGTGTCAAAATGCTTTCTTTATTGGGGTCCTCTTCTTTACTGGGTTGTACGTGAGTTTGGCAAAGGTCATCAGTTGACCCCAGCCCAATGTCGGCGTCTTGGATTCGGGGGTATCCAGCCCTGCCTGCATGCGTCCCACCTCGTGGCACCATCGACGGCCTGGTACGGCCCAGCTTCAACACAAACACCGCATGACCCTCGCGAGGGGCCAAGCCTCGCGAGGCGGGCAACGCCAAGACCCCCGAAGGAATTTGCCTCCTCAGGAGGGTTCCTGAGGGGCGGAGAGTCCTATATGCAAGCTACCTCACGAGGCTCAGCTGACGTGAGCCATGACGACCAAGGCCAGGCGGGCGCAGAGCGCAGGTTTCCTCTTCGGTGCAAGGGAGGAAAAGCGCGGTTGCGGAGTCCGGAGGAATCAGCCAAAGGTTTCCATTCTGATGCAATGAGACCAAGACCGCTAGGACGGCAGGATGGAGGTCATCGACAAGCCCACAGCAGTGTCATGACCAGAGGCTTTTCGCAGGCGAAAACTACTTTTGTCAGGATAGACTGTACTACTTGTCCCATTTCAAATCCGGCCGTTGTGGGATTCCTTCCCGCTCATATTTGGGAAGAGGACCAAGGCCACTATAAATAGGACTAGCCACCACCATAGTGGGGGATGGGATCCATTCTCACCCGACCACCACACCAGTTCAAGAACACCTCACCTCCTGAGGCTTGTTCATCCACTATAATTGTTTATCCGCGGCCTACAAGGCAATCCACCGCACCACACTGAATTAGGGTATTACACCACAACGGTGATCCGAATCAGTATAAATCTCTATGTATTTGTGTCTCTTTGAGCTCAACGCGCTAGGCTTAGGAGGATCGCGAGTAGGCAGGCTGGGCAGGTTGAGATCTCCGCACACACCCCAGAGTTCGAACCTCTCAAGGGTTGCCGGATCCTTAAATCTGACATTTGGCACGCCAGGTAGGGTGCGTCGGATCCTCTCTTCCGTCGTTCGATCCACCACCGCTCCAACACCTCCATGGCCGACGCGCACCGGGCTCGCGCCGAGCGTCGGGCTGCAGTCGCCGCCCATGTCGCTCAGACGGCTCTGGCGGGTGATGGTTGTGCCCGCCGCGCTCCTTCTCTGGTGGCCAACGCAGCCACGGGACCTGCCGGCCACGAGCAGCAAGCTTCATCGCTGCACCCGTCGGTGCGCCGTGACGGTCGCACCGCTACTCCGTCACTGACCCCAGCAGCTTCGTCATCCCACACGTGTCACAGCCAGGTGGACACGCCGCTCTGCTCACGGCGCGGGGGCTTCTTCGCTATTGCCTGGTGGGTGATCTCTATGAGGAGTGGCTCGAGCGGATCGCCGAGCTCATCAGCATCGCGCACGGGGGCTCTAACGGGCCGGCTCGCTCGCTGCCTCAGCAATCACCTGCAGCGGGCGACGTGGCGCACGGGGCTCCTCCACCACCTACGGCCCGGGGCACCACCAGCGACTATCAGGAGCTCAGGGCTCTCCGCGACGGGCGCCTCGGTCGACGCCCCGAGCGCAACGATCGAGGCTATGGTCACGGAGGTGGCCGAGGTGAAGGACGCTGGGATGGATGCGACCGTCGTCAGGAGTGGCGTGACCAACCTCGTGAGGACCGCTGGCAGGACCAGCCTCGCAAGGGAACTGGAGGGAGCAACCTCGTGAGGATCGACCTCAGGGCAATGCAGCCTTGCCTTCTCTACCTCCACCGCCAAGGAGGAATGAAGATCACCACCAGGACGAGGGGGCTGGGGGCTTCCAGGAGCCACGAGCCATTGCCTGCATCTTGGGCGGCTCACAGGCCCCGGCTTCCCACCGCGTCTTCAAGCAGTTCGCGCGCGAGGTGAATGCAGCACTCCCCAAGCCTGAAGCAACTCGCCCTCTCAAGTGGTCCAAGTGCGCCATCACCTTCGACTCCTCAGACCGGCTCAAGTGCGCGGCCACCGCTGGCGCGCTCCCCATGCTCTGTTCCCCCGTCATCAGCAACGTGACCGTCACCAAAACCCTCATCGATGGCGGAGCAGGACTCAATGTTCTCTTTGTTCAGACGTTCGACAACCTCCAGGTGCCATACTACCAGCTTCACCCCACCAAGCCATTCTCATGAGTGACCGACGGATCGACACACCCGATCGGGCTGGTTTGCCTCCCTGGCACCTTCGGCGAGCGCAACAACTATCGCACCGAGCTCATCGACTTTGACATTACCAAAATCCGCCCGCCCTACAACGCCATCCTGGGGTACCCAGCACTGGCCAAGTTCATGGCGGCCACGCACCACGGCTACAATGTCCTCAAGATGCCAGGAAGTGGCGGCGTCATCATGGTCGCCTGTCAAGAGAAGGATGCAGTGTGCTCCCTCGAGCGCGCCTTCCAGGCTGCAGCAGTTGAGAACCCGGAAGACGAGGACGGCGCCCTCCCTCCTGAGGTTGCCCCCAAGACGAAGAAGCTGCAGCTAGGACAGAGGTCTCGTGAGGAAGCATCACTCGAGGATGCAGCACTGAGCCTCGCGTCTCCGGACGCGGCACCGTCACCCATCGCATAGGAAGGCGCGCCCGGCGCTCCTCTCAGGCTGGGCTCGGGGGCTCTCCTTTGGAGGGCCTCAGATCTAGCCAATGTCGCGAGAGTGGCGCTCGGGCACCATGTGGAGGTGTTCTTCACAGTACGCTTCCCAGGAGAAGGCAGCAGGCGTGAGGCACCAGGCGTTCAGGAGTTTATCAGCAAGGCAATCAAGGAGATTCGGGAAGGAAGGGTTCTGCAAGGCGATTGTCGCCTGCCGCGTGGTGCAGCTCACTGCCCTGGCGAGGGTAAGGAGTTTCACGTCTGCATCGACATCCTCGGGCTCAACAGGGCCGCGTCTCGGCAGCTCATGTGGCTGTCTCGTGTCGGCCGATGTGAGGGTCTGCCTCACAGCTACGTCTGCATGCCTTTTGGCCTGGCAGGCGCGGCTGAGGCGTTCCAGCGCTGGATGAGGGACGCTTGGATGGCCTGCGAGGCCAGGCATTAGGCAATCCTGGCGGAGATGGAGGAGCACCTTCAGGAGCCTCTCGGTCCCTCCGAGTCTCCCGAGGCTCAGCGCCGGAGCGGCTCATGAGGAACGGCTTCAGCGGTGCGCGTTTTTTGGCTACTTCAACACCTCTTCAGCAACGGTACCACGTGACATCTCTCTAGTTCATTCAGTTTGGGGGTGCCCCTCGGGCTGCATCATCCCCAGGCCGTGTGGGTCCGTCCCTACGGCATGTATCCCTTCCGCATTTACCAGAGCTAGTTACAATCCTTGCAAGCTACTTTTGAATTATTAACTGCCTGACCGGCACTTCGTCGCTAAGAACGTCTCGCGCCCTTGCAAGCCCTCCTGCGCCCGCCTCATGATTAAGGACTGGCATGACCTTTGTGCTTGGGTCCGTGCCTGCAGCGTCGCTAAACCCATGTAGCTGAGCTCTAGCTCACGGGCTAGTTCCCGTGTACGTCACCTCCCATGGCTCTTGGTGCCTTGTTCTCACATGAGCTAATCGCGGGTGGATGAGTGAGGGCGTGCGACCTGGTGCCCCCGTGGCCACGGGAACCGCGCGCCGATTGTTTTTCTTCAGGATCTTTGCATGAGAAGACTGGGCACGACGTCTCTGCTCGGGTCCGTCCCTGCAGCGTCGATAAATCCAACGACTGAGCTCTGTCTAGCGGGCCGGTCCCGTTCACTTCACCTCCTGGGGTTGTTGGTGTCTAGCCTTCTCATGCAATAACCTCAGGAAACTCATTCGGCGCAGGCTCCCTAACCATCTCGCAGGACCAATTTAAGCACCTCCAATCAAGACCAGGCGCAACCCGCCTTGAGGTAGGGCCTCGTGAGTCCTGCGCTCTGGCTCACGGGTGCCCATATACACCTCCTCCAGCCCTGTCGTGCAAGCCACATGTTAGGGCGGGGTTGTACACGCCTCGGGGGCTCTCCTCAGAGGGAGCCCCCTCCCATGCACCAGTGGAAGCACCATGCTCCGCATTGGCCATCGACACTGCCGAGGAGCGGCTATGCCCGTGCAAGAGCGGAAGCGCTATGCTCCGCGTTGGTGATAAACAACCGGGGGTGGCCTCACGGCCGCATTAACCTCAGGGAGCCTCCGGCCTTAGTGGCGAGCCTGTGACGCCCCCGATTCAATCATACACTAATCATACACGCAAACGTGTATGATCAAGATCAGGGACTCACGGGAAGATATCACAACACAACTCTAAAAATAAAATAAGTCATACAAGCATCATAATACAAGCCAAGGGGCCTCGAGGGCTCGAATACAAGTCAATCATAGACGAGTCGGCGGAAGCAACAATATCTGAGTACAGACATAAGTTAAACAAGTTGCCATAAGATGGGTAGCACAAACTGGGATACAGATCAAAACAGGCGTAGGCCTCCTGCCTGGGATCCTCCTAACTACTCCTGGTCGTCGTCAGCGTCCTGCTCGTAGTAGTAGGCACCTCCAGTGTAGTAGGAGTCATCGTCGACGGTGGCGTCTGGCTCCAGGGCTCCAGCATCTGGTTGCGACAATCAGGTAGAAGGGAAAGGGGGAAAAGAGGGAGAAAAACAACCGTGAGTACTCATCCAAAGTACTCGCAAGCAAGGACCTACACTACATATGCATGGGTATATGTGTAAAGAGGCAATATCGATGGACTGAGCTGCAGAATGCCAGAATAAGAGGGGGATAGCTAGTCATATCGAAGACTACGCTTCTGGCAGCCTCCGTCTTGCAGCATGTAGAAGAGAGTAGATTGAAGTCCTCCAAGTAGCATCGCATAGCATAATCCTACCCAGCAATCCTCCCCTCGTCTCCCTATGGAAAAGCGATCACTGGGTTGTCTGTGGAACTTGTCTGGGTGTGTTTTATTAAGTATTCGGTTCTAGTTGTCATAAGGTCAAGGTACAACTCCGGGTCGTCCTTTTACCGAGGGACACGGCTATTCGAATAGATAAACTTCCCTGCAGAGGTGCACCACATAACCCAACACGCTCGATCCCATTTGGCCGGACACACTTTCCTGGGTCATGCCCGGCCTCAGAAGATCAACACGTCGCAGCCCCACCTAGGCACAACAGAGAGGTCAGCACGCCGGTCTAAATCCTATGGCCCAGGGGTCTGGGCCCATCGCCCTTTGCACACCTGCATGTTGTGTGGGCAGCCGGAAGTAGAACTTGCCCCCTTAATACAAGAGCAGGCTTACGTTCCAATCCGGCACGCGCCGCTTAGTCGCTGACGTCTAGAAGGCTTCGGCTGATACCACAACGTCGAGTGCCCATAACTGTTCCCTCGTAGTTGGTTAGTGCGTATAGGCCAGTGGCCAGACTCAGATCAAATACCAAGATCTCGTTAAGCGTGTTATTTTAAAGTAACCGCGGACGCCGACCTGGGCCAGGCCCACTGAGGGAGTCCTGGATTAGGGGGTGTCCGGATAGCCGGACTATCATCATCAGCCGAACTATCATCGGCCGGACTATCATCATCGACCGGACTCCAAGACTATGAAGATACAAGATTGAAGACTTCGTCCCGTGTCCGGATGGGACTTTCCTTGGCGTGGAAGGCAAGCTTGGCGATACGGATACGTAGATCTCCTACCATTGTAACCGACTCTATGTAACCCTAGCCCTCTCCGGTGTCTATATAAACCGGATGGCTCTAGTCCGTAGGACAACAACAACAACCATTACAATCATACCATAGGCTAGCTTCTAGGGTTTAGCCTCCTTGATCTCGTGGTAGATCCACTCTTGTAAACATCCACAATATCAATATCAATCAAGCAGGACGTAGGGTTTTACCTCCATCAAGAGGGCCCGAACCTGGGTAAAACATCGTGTCCCTTGTCTCCTGTTACCATCCGCCTAGACGCACAGTTCGGGACCCCCTACCCGAGATCTGCCGGTTTTGACACCGACATTGGTGCTTTCATTGAGAGTTCCTCTGTGTCGTCACCGATAGGCTTGATGGCCTCTTCAATCGACAACGACGCAGTCTTGGGTGAGACTTTTCTCCCCGGACAGATCTTCGTATTCGGCGGCTTCGCACTGCGGGCCAACTCACTTGGCCATCTGGAGCAGATCTAAAGCTACGCCCCTGGCCGTCAGGTCAGGTTTGGAAGCCTAAACTTCACGGCCGATATCCGCGGGGACTTGATCTTTGATGGATCTGAGCCACAGCCGAGCGTGCCGCGCTGTCACGATGGGCACGACCTAACTCTGCCGCCGGACAGCACCTTGGAGGCCGCACATGAATCCGCTCTGACCCATAGTCCGAAGCCGATCGCTCAGATCGAGGACGGATGGCTGGACACCGCCTCGGGAGCTGCAACTTCTACGGTGATGGAGCCGAACACTTACCTTGTCCCGCATAAAGCTCATGACTCCAAGGTGCCGGACTCTCTGCCGGACTCCGAACCTCCTGCGCCCCTGCCGGTCGAATCCGACTGGGCGCCGATCATGGAATTCACCGCTGCGGACATCTTTCAGCACTCACCCTTCGGCGATATCTTAAATTCGCTGAAGCATCTCTCGCTATCCGGAGAGCCCTGGCCGAACTACGGCCAGGATGGATGGGATGCGGACGACGAAGAAATTCAGGGCCCACCCACCACCCACTTCGTAGCCACCGTCGACGATCTAACCGACGTACTCGACTACGACTCCGAAGACATCGACGGTATGGACGACGATGCCGGAGACTATCAAGAACCAGTGCCTACAGGACACTGGAAGACCACCTCGTCATACGACATATATATGGTGGACACCCCAAAAGATGGGGACGGCGAAGAAGCAACGGAGGCCGATTCCTTAAAGAAACAGCCCAAGCGTCGGCATCAGCGCGCCGCTCTAAATCCCGCCACAGCAAGAATAGAGATTCCGGCACAGGAGATAATAACACCCCAGAAAGTGCCGAAGACAACCCCCTCTAGCACGATCCAGCGCAGGAGGAGGCAGAAGCAAGCCCTCACGAGAGGGCGGCAGACGAAGAGGTCGAGGATGATAATTACTTACCTCCCTCCGAAGACGAGGCAAGCCTCGACGACGACGAATTCGTCGTGCCTGAGGATCCCGTCGAACAAGAGCGTTTCAGACGCAGGCTAATGGCCACGGCAAACAGCCTAAAGAAAAAGCAGCAACAGCTTCAAGCTGATCAAGACCTACTGGCCGATAGATGGACCGAGGTCCTCGCGGCCGAAGAGTATGAACTCGAACGCCCCTCCAAAAGTTACCCAAAACGCAAGTTGCTCCCCCGACTAGAGGAGGAAGCGTACAAACCTGCATCACCAGCGCACAATACGGCAGACCGACCACCTCGTGGCCGCGACAGAGAGGCATGCAAGCCCTCCACCAAAACCGTACCCCGGCATCTCTCAAAAAGCATGAAGCCACGGGGGAACGCGCCGGACTTGCGGGATATATTGGAGGACAAGGCAAGACAATCCAAATCTATCTATGGATCACGTGGGCGCCCAAGACCCACGACGAATACCGTCGCGCCGGATACAACTACTCCGGCCGGGCCGAACACAGCAGACAACGCTCTCTCGAGCTACGTCGCGATATTGCTCAATACAGAGGCGCCGCACACCCACTATGCTTCACTGACGAAGTAATGGATCATCAAATCCCTAAAGGGTTTAAACCCGTTAATATCGAATCCTACGATGGCACAACAGACCCCGCGGTTTGGATTGAGGATTATCTCCTCCATATACATATGGCCCGCAGCGACGATCTTCACGCCATCAAATATCTCCCGCTCAAGCTTAAAGGACTAGCTCGGCATTGGCTTAACAGCCTGCCCGCAGAGTCAATTGGATGCTGGGAAGACCTGGAAGCCGCATTCCTCGACAACTTCCAGGGCACGTATGTGCGACCACCGGACGCAGATGACCTAAGCCACATAATCCAGCAGCCAGACGAATCGGCCAGGCAATTCTGGACACGGTTCTTAACAAGGAAAAATCAAATCGTCGGCTGTCCGGATGCAGAGGCCCTCGCTGCCTTCAAACATAACATCCGCGACGAGTGGCTGGCCCGGCACCTAGGACAGGAAAAGCCGAAATCCATGGAAGCCCTCACATCACTCATGACCCGCTTTTGTGCGGGAGAGGATAGCTGGCTAGCTCGCAGCAACAACCTCAGCAAAAATGCTGGCAGTCCAGATACCAAGGACCGCAATGGCAGGTCGCGTCGAAACAAAAACAAACGCCGCATTACCGGCGACAGCAGTGAGGATACGGCAGTCAACGCCGGATTCCGAGGCTCCAAGCCCGGTCAACGGAAGAAGCCATTCAAAAGAACCACTCCGGGCCCGTCCAATTTGGACCGAATACTCGACCGCTCCTGTCAAATACATGGAACCCCCGAAAAGCCAGCTAACCACACCAACAGAGATTGTTGGGTATTCAAGCAGGCAGGCAAATTAATCGCCGAATACAATGACAAGGGGCTACACAGCGATGACGAGGAAGAGACCCGGCCGCCGAACAACAGAGGGCAAAAGGGATTCCCCCCTCAAGTTCGGACGGTAAACATGATATACGCAACGCATATACCCAAGAGGGAGCGGAAGCGTGCACTAAGGGACGTATACACGATGGAGCCAGTCGCCCCAAAATTCAACCCATGGTCCTCTTGCCCGATCACTTTCGATCGAAGAGACCATCCGACCAGTATCCGCCATGGCGGATTCGCCACATTGGTTTTAGACCCAATCGTCGATGGATTTCACCTCACGAGAGTCCTGATGGACGGCGGCAGTAGCCTGAACCTGCTTTATCAGGATACAGTGCGCAAGATGGGCATAGACCCTTCAAGGATTAAACCTACAAAGACAACCTTCAAAGACGTCATACCAGGTGTCGAGGCCAGTTGTACAGGCTTAGTCACACTGGAAGTGGTCTTCGGATCCCCGGATAATTTCCGAAGCGAGGAGTTAATCTTCGACATAGTCCCGTTCCGCAGTGGCTATCACGCCCTGCTCGGACGAACCGCGTTCGCAAAATTCAACGCGGTGCCGCATTATGCATACCTTAAGCTCAAGATGTCAGGCCCTCGTGGAGTCATCACGGTCAATGGAAACACGGAACGCTCCCTCCAAACGGAGGAACATACAGTGGCTCTCGCGGCAGAAGTACAGAGCAGCCTTTTAAGGCAATTTTCGAGTCCGGCCGTTAAACGACCGGACACGGCCAAATGCGCCCGGAGCAACATCAACCAAGACCACCTGGCACGTTCCGAGCACGCGTAGCAATGCGGCCTCAACCCCAGCCCTCGCACAATTGTAAGACAAACTCTCCGCGTACATAATTACGCCCTGGAGATACCATGGGCATAGGGGGAGAGGCACAACCACAACAGACCCAGAGTGCGGTTCGACCACACCAGGGGCTCCCAAGCGTGTCGCTCTTTTTATCTTTTATTTCTCTCTTTTTTATACAGAACTCTGTCCGGCGGCGAACATGCCGAACTCATGATGCAACAGCCAGGGAGGGACAAAGGCCGCGACGAATACTCAGGTGGTCTCCATTACGAGCATTAAATTTGTTAAATACACCATTCCGCGGCCTACCCCTAGAGGGAGATGCCTTTAATTCGTCCAATCCCTTGCTTTCCGCACTATTTGTATCATTCCGCACTCATAGCAGCTCTTCTCGAATAAAATGCAGCACTTTTTGCCCATAATCGCATTACCTTATATATATATATATATATATGTTCATTTACGACATGTTGCATCCGCACATTTTGGTACGGCCAAATACACCAGGGGCTTATGTTCCCCGCATTATGGTGTGATAAAGTCCGAACACTTTCACAAGTGCGGCACCCCGAACTTATAGCATTATATGAATCGGCTCCGAATCATGTCTTGGGTCAATAGTTGGGTTTGCCCGGTTCCCATATTTGGCACCTTACGTTCCGTTCTATCGGCTAAGGTAGCACTGGGAGAACCACTGCGATTGCGCCCCGATTGAGCCGGGTTAACGCCTCAGTGGAGAAAGCTAAAACTGACTGTCATGATAAGGCGAGAGACTGGTCGCTGTTCGAGAGGTCCTTTCGGGTCCTTAAAGACCTACGCCGCTTCGAGCGAAGTTCCGGATAATGTCCGATGAAGGCGTGGATAGCGCCCCGAATTCGGTCTTCCGAATACTAGGGGCTTCGCCGAAATTTAAAATTATAGAATTCTATGGCTAAGTGAGAGTGTTCAAGCACTATAAGTCCGGTTGCCTTGTTCGTTGTGTTGAGCGCCTCCCTAGATGGACCCAAAAATGGGAACAAGAGCGCTTAAGTTTATCCCGAACACCCCAGCACTCGTGGCATGGGGGCTGAAGCCGACGACTTGCCATCTCTCAGATTTAATAAACGGCCGCACAGAAGGTAATATTTTAAATTAACAAGCGTTGCTTAGCGCATATGAACAAAGTTTTCAGCGCACAGGATAACACATTGTGAATTTACTCAATAATTACATCCCTGGGGCACTCATCCGCAATTTTGCGGGCACCCTTCAGGACAGTCTTATAGTACATCTCGGGCGTACGATATTCCTTGCCCGCTGGTGGCGCGTCAGTGATTAGCTTCTCCGCATCCAGCTTGCCCTAATGCACCTTTGCGCGGGCAAGGGCCCGACGAGCACCTTCAATACAGGCGGAGCGCTTGATAACCTCCACCCAGGGGCACGCATCCACCAACCATCGCACGAGACCGAAGTAGCTCCCAGGCATGGCCTCTCCAGGACACAGCCGGACTATGAGGCCCTTCATGGCCTGCTCGGCCACCTTGTGGAGCTCGACCAGCTGCTTCAGCTGGTCGCTAGGGGGCACCGGATGGCCGGCCTCAGCATACTGAGACCAAAAGACCTTCTCCGTTGAGCTCCCCTCCTTGGCTCGGTAGAATGCGGCGGCATCAGACACGCTGCGAGGCAGATCTGCAAACGCCCCTGGAGAGCTCCGAATTCGGGTAAGTAACACGTAATTTACATTCACATGCTTGCTTTGCATGAAAAATGCCTTACCCGCCGCTATCTTCCCCACCAACTCAATCTCCTGAAGGGACTTATGGGCATCGGCCTTGGCAGTCTTGGCACTTTCGAGAGCCGAGGCAAGCTCGGACTCTCGAGTCTTTGAGTCACGCTCCAAACTCTCATGCTTTTCCATGAGAGCCTGGAGCTCTTGCTGAACCACCGCCACCCGCGCCTCCTGCTTTTCTCGCTCTGCCCGTTCCGCGACCGCATTGCGTTCGGCCGCAGACATGGCCTCCTTCAGGGTCGCCACCTCATTCGTGGCCCCTGCAGTACCCATGTTATCCTTGTTATTTTTTGTTGCAACCTAAATCCTTTTCTGTAAGGTACAAGTTCAAAGTGGTGTTACTCACCTTCTTTGTCCTGGTGCTGCTTCTTGGCGTGGCCGAGCTCTTGCTCGGACCGCTCGAGCTCCTGCTTCAAAGCACCGACCTCCGCAGTCAGTGCGGCAGAGGTCAGCAGCGCAGCCTGCAACCCATATTGACATAATTTTTTAGCAACCCTGCATATATCTTCTTTTTTTCAGATCCTCAGTCCGGCTTTTCTTTTCGAACCCTGAACCGAGCATTAGGGGCTACTGTCTATGCGGTATTACATTGCATATTTTTTAACTTCTTACCTCAAAGCCTGATAGAAGGCTACTGCAGGCTTCGGTCAGCCCGCTCTTGGCAAGTTGTACCTTCTGAATCACCGCACTCATAGTAGTGCGGTGTTCTTCCTCGATGGAAGCGCTCTGCAGCGCCTCCAACAAATTGTTCGGCGCCTCCGGTTGGACGGAAGCCGCCGGCGTCACGGTCTTGCCCTTCGTGCGAAGGGGCCGCCGGCCGGACTCCGGAACCACTTCGGGTTCCGATATGGAGTCCGGCGCAAAGTCCGGGAGGACGCCTTGTGGCGCCTCCGGAGCCTCCCCCTGATGGGTCCCTTCTTGGGATCCCACCTCGGCGTCCTCGGTGTCGCGAGGGGTGGAGGCGGTCGGGATGGAATCTACATCCGACGGAGCCAACGACCCGCTCGATGAAGCGGGGAGATCATCATTGGCCGGACTACAGGCAGCATGCGGCATCATAATGACACTATGTGACACAGAAAAAGAAATCATAAATCACTCAGGAATCTGGATACTTACGATCTCACTGGAGGCCTGGCCCTTGAAGGCCATTCTTCCTCGCCAACGTTGATGTTGGCGGAGCTGTCCGGGGGAATAGTCCTTCCCCTCTTGGACCCTTCGGCCTCCCCTGTTGGGGAAGCCTTCCTCTTCCTCTCTCCCTCCTCTGGGAGAGAGTCCTCTTTCTCCTCCTCGTTTTCAGGGGAGGAGTCCGCCCCGGAGTCGTCAGACACCTGAAAACGGGAACTCTTTCGAGCACCCGTGGCCTCCTTCTTGGCCTTCTTCTCTGGCACCACGTGCGGTGCCGGAACCAGCAGCCTCGCTAGATGGGCGTCTACTGGGTTTTCTGGCATGGGAGCCGGGCAGATAATCTGCTCCGCCTTCCTCATCCAGTCCTGTCAAAGGAAAAGGGGAAATTAAAACCCGCATAGAGTCAAACTATGAAAAGCAAGTGTCCCGTAAAGGGGTAGAATCACTTACCTCGTCGGCTTGACGCTGCGAGCGAAATCCGCGATCTTCAGTCGCGGATGCGGGGGCTTCGGCGCCCTTAAACAGCACCCTCCAGGTGCCTTCGTACGTCGTGTCGAAGAGCCCGCTCAGCGCCTGGTGCTGTTCCGGATTGAACTCCCACAGATTGAATGCCCGCTCTTGGCATGGGAGAATCCGGCGGACGAGCATGACTTGGACCACGTTAACCAACCTGAGCTTCTTCACCAGCTTCTGGATACAGGCTTGGAGTCCCGTTAGCTCCTCCAAACTACCCCACAGCAAGCCCTTCTCTTTCCAGGAGGTGAGCTGCGTGGGGATACCAGATCTGGACTCAGGGGCCGCCGCCCACTTAGGGTCGCGTGGCTCGGTGATATAGAACCACCCCGATTGCCACCCCTTGATGGATTCCATGAAGGCCCCTTCGAACCAAAGGACATTGGGCATCTTGCCCAACATGGCGCCTCCGCACTCCGCTTGAGTGCCCTTCACTACCTTCGGCTTGACATTGAAGGTCTTGAGCCACAAGCCGAAGTGGGGCTGGATGCAGAGGAAGGCCTCGCACACAACGATAAACGCCGAGATGTTGAGGATGAAGTTCGGCGCCAGATCATGGAAATCCAGGCCGTAGTAGAACATGAGCCCCCGGACAAAGGGGTGAAGTGGAAAACCCAGTCCGCGGAGGAAGTGGGGAAGAAAAACGACCCTCTCATGGGGCCTGGGGGTGGGGATGAGCTACCCCTCGTCGGGCAGCTGGTGCGCGATGTCGTCGGACAGGTAGCCGGCGCTGCGCAGTCTTTCGATGTGCTCCTCCATAACAGAGGAGGTCAGCCACTTGCCTCCCGCTCCGGACATAACTGGGGAAGGTTGAGACGAGATGTGCGGGCTTGGGCGCTGGAGCTCGAGTGCGCGGAGATGGATAAGCAAAGGAGGAAGAAGGCGTAGGTGAAAAGGTGAATCCTTATCCCTTATATGGGCGGGCGAAGTCTACGCGTCCCCCACCGGCCTGGTAAAACTCGCTTATCCCCCAAGCGTCACCATCAATGGCGCGGTTGGGTTACCCACGTCCGTATTGATGAGAATCCCGGATTAAGGGGGAACATGATCTCTGCTTCGACAAGACGTGCCAAGGAAACCGCTTTGCTAAATGTGCTGAGGTGGTAGAGACGATTCAAGTAATGGCTTGGTAGTGGCGTGACGTCATGCCGCAAAAAACGTCAGCAGATTGAACTTGTGTATATATTATTCTCTCTACGGTGGAATGTGGAATTTATTTTGCAGAGCCGGACACTATCCTGGTGTTCACAATCTTCTATCATTCGGAGGAGGAACTCGCCTTGCAATGCCAAGCAATATACGCGCTGGACTTATCGTCATTGAAGCCTGGTTCAGGGGCTACTGAGGGAGTCCTGGATTAGGGGGTGTCTGGATAGCCGGACTATCATCATCAGCCGAACTATCATCGGCCGGACTATCATCATCGACCGGACTCCAAGACTATGAAGATACAAGATTGAAGACTTCGTCCCATGTCCGGATGGGACTTTCCTTGGCGTGGAAGGCAAGCTTGGCGATACGGATACGTAGATCTCTACCATTGTAACCGACTCTATGTAACCCTAGCCCTCTCCGGTGTCTATATAAACCGGATGGCTCTAGTCCATAGGAGGACAACAACAACCATTACAATCATACCATAGGCTAGCTTCTAGGGTTTAGCCTCCTTGATCTCGTGGTAGATCCACTCTTGTAAACATCCACAATATCAATATCAATCAAGCAGGACGTAGGGTTTTACCTCCATCAAGAGGGCCCGAACCTGGGTAAAACATCGTGTCCCTTGTCTCCTGTTACCATCCGCCTAGACGCACAGTTCGGGATGTTGGAAATATGCCCTAGAGGCAATAATAAAAGTGTTATTATTATATTTCTTTGTTCATGATAATAGTCTTTTATTCATGCTATAACTGTATTATCAGGAAATCGTAATACACGTGTGAATACATAGACCACAATACGTCCCTAGTGAGCCTCTAGTTGACTAGCTCGTTGTGATCAACAGATAGTCATGGTTTCCTGGCTATGGACATTGGATGTCGTTGATAACGGGATCACATCATTAGGAGAATGATGTGATGGACAAGACCCAATCCTAAGACTAGCACAAAAGATCGTGTAGTTCATTTGCTAGAGCTTTGCCAATGTCAAGTATCTCTTCCTTTGACCATGAGAGCGTGTAACTCCTGGATACCGTAGGAGTGCTTTGGGTGTATCAAACGTCCCAACGTAACTGGGTGACTATAAAGGTGCACTACAGGTATCTCCGAAAGTATCTATTGTTTTATGCGGATCGAGACTGGGATTTGTCACTCCGTGTAAACGGAAAGGTATCTCTGGGCCCACTCGGTAGGACATCATCATAATGTGCACAATGTGACCAAGGGGTTGATCACGGGATGATGTGTTACGGAACGAGTAAAGAGACTTGCCGGTAACGAGATTGAACAAGGTATCGGTATACCGACGATCGAATCTCGGGCAAGTAAAATACCGCTAGACAAAGGGAATTGTATACGGGATCGATTGAGTCCTTGACATCGTGGTTCATCCGATGAGATCATCGTGGAACATGTGGGAGCCAACATGGGTATCCAGATCCCGCTGTTGGTTATTGACCGGAGAACGTCTCGGTCATGTCTGCATGTCTCTCGAACCCGTAGGGTCTACACACTTAAGGTTCGATGACGCTAGGGTTATAAAGGAAGCTTGTATGTGGTTACCGAATGTTGTTCGGAGTCCCGGATGAGATCCCGGACGTCACGAGGAGTTCCGGAATGGTCCGGAGGTAAAGATTTATATATAGGAAGTCCTGTTTCGGCCATCGGGACAAGTTTCGGGGTCATCGGTATTGTACCGGGACCACCGGAAGGGTCCCGGGGGCCCACCGGGTGGGGCCACCTGCCCCGGGGGGCCACATGGGCTGTAGGGGGTGCGCCTTGGCCTACATGGGCCAAGGGCACCAGCCCCTAGAGGCCCATGCGCCAAGATATAGGAAAAAGGGGAGAGTCCTAAAGGGGGAAGGCACCTCCGAGGTGCCTTGGGGAGGATGGACTCCTCCCCCCCTCTTAGCCACACCCCTTTCTTGGAGGAAGGGGCAAGGCTGCGCCTCCCCCCTCTCCCCTGCCCCTATATATAGTGGAGGGGAGGGAGGGCATCCACACCTGAGCCCTTGGCGCCTCCCTCCCTCCCGTGACACCTCCTCCTCTCCCGTAGGTGCTTGGCGAAGCCCTGCAGGATTGCCACGCTCCTCCATCACCACCACGCCGTTGTGCTGCTGCTGGATGGAGTCTTCCTCAACCTCTCCCTCTCTCCTTGCTGGATCAAGGCGTGGGAGACGTCACCGGGCTGTACGTGTGTTGAACGCGGAGGTGCCGTCCGTTCGGCACTAGGATCATCGGTGATCTGAATCACGACGAGTACGACTCCATCAACCCCGTTCACTTGAACGCTTCCGCTTAGCGATCTACAAGGGTATGTAGATGCACTCTCTTTCTACTCGTAGCTGGTTTCTCCATAGATAGATCTTGGTGACGCGTAGGAAAATTTTGAATTTCTGCTACGTTCCCCAACAGTGGCATCATGAGCTAGGTCTATTGCGTAGATTCTTTGCACGAGTAGAACACAAAGTAGTTGTGGGCGTTGATGTTGTTCAATATGCTTACCGTTACTAGTCCAATCTTGTTTCGACGGTATTGTGGGATGAAGCGGCCCGGACCGACCTTACACGTACTCTTACGTGAGACAGGTTCCACCGATTGACATGCACTTGGTGCATAAGGTGGCTAGCGGGTGACAGTCTCTCCCACTTTAGTCGGAACGGATTCGATGAAAAGGGTCCTTATGAAGGGTAAATAGCAATTAGCATATCACGTTGTGGTCTTGCGTAGGTAAGAAACGTTCTTGCTAGAAACCCATAGCAGCCACGTAAAACATGCAACAACAATTAGAGGACGTCTAACTTGTTTTTGCAGGGTATGCTATGTGATGTGATATGGCCAAGAAGAATGTGATGAATGATATGTGATGTATGAGATTGATCATGTTCTTGTAATAGGATTCACGACTTGCATGTCGATGAGTATGACAACCGGCAGGAGCCATAGGAGTTGTCTTTATTTTTTGTATGACCTGCGTGTCATTGAAGAACGCCATGTAACTTACTTTACTTTATTGCTAAACGCGTTAGCCATAGAAGTAGAAGTAGTCGTTGGCGTGACAACTTCATGAAGACACGATGATGGAGATCATGATGATGGAGATCATGGTGTCATGCCGGTGACGATAATGATCATAGAGCCCCGAAGATGAAGATCAAAAGGAACAAAATGATATTGGCCATATCATGTCACTATTTGATTGCATGTGATGTTTATCATGTTTATGCATCTTGTTTACTTAGGACGACGGTAGTAAATAAGATGATCCCTTACAAAATTTCAAGAAGTGTTCTCCCCTAACTGTGCACCGTTGCTACAGTTCGTCGCTTCTAAGCACCACGTGATGATCGGGTGTGATGGATTCTTACGTTCACATACAACGGGTGTAAGACAGTTTTTACACAGCGAAAACACTTAGGGTTAACTTGACAAGCCTAGCATGTACAGACATGGCCTCGGAACACGGAGACCGAAAGGTCGAGCATGAGTCGTATAGTAGATACGATCAACATGAAGATGTTCACCGATGATGACTAGTCCGTCTCACGTGATGATCGGACACGGCCTAGTTGACTCGGATCATGTGATCACTTAGATGACCAGAGGGATGTCTATCTAAGTGGGAGTTCATAAGATGAACTTAATTATCCTGAACATAGTCAAAAGACCTTTTGCAAATTATATCGTAGTTCACGCTATAGTTCTACTGTTTTAGTTATGTTCCTAGAGAAAATATAGTTGAAAGTTGACAGTAGCGATTATGCGGACACTAGAACGCTTATGTCTTTAATGCACTGCTTAGTGTGCTGAACCCCAAACGTCGTTTGTGGATGTTTCGAACATCGAACATACACGTTTTGATAACTACGTGATAGTTCAGTTAAATGGTTTAAGTAGAGGCACCAAAGACGTTTTCGAAACATCGCGGAACATATGAGATGTTTCGAGGGCTGAAATTGGGATTTCAGGCTCGTGCTCACGTCAAGAGGTATAAGACCTCCGACGATTCTCTTAGCCTGCAAACTAAGGGAGAAAATCTCAATCGTTGAGCTTGTGCTCAGATTGTCTGAGTGCAACAATCACTTGAATTGAGTGAGAGTTGATCTTCCAAATGAGATAGTGATGTTTCTCCAAAGTCATTGCCACCGAGCTGCTAGAGCTTCTTGATGAACTATAACATATCAGGGATAAATAAGATGATCCTTGAGGTATTCACGATGTTTGACACCGCGAAAGTAGAAATCAAGAAGGAGCATCAATTGTTGATGGTTGGTGAAACCACTAGTTTCAAGAAGGGCAAGGGAACAAAGGGATACTTCATGAATCGGCAATTTAGCTGCTGCTCAAGTGAAGAAACCCAAGGTTGAACCCAAACCCGAGACTAAGTGCTTCTGTAATAAGGGGAACAACCACTGGAGCAGCATTACCCTAGATACTTGGTAGATGAGAAGGCTGGCAAGGTCGATAGAAGTATATTGGATATACATTATGTTAATGTGTACTTTACTAGTACTCCTAGTAGCACCAGGGTATTGGATACCGGTTCGGTTGCTAAGTGTTAGTAACTCGAAATAAAAGCTATGGAATAAACGGAGACTAGCTAAAGGTGAGCTGACGATATATGTTGGAAGTGTTTCCAAGGTTGATATGATCAAGCATCGCACGCTCCCTCTACCACCGAGATTGGTGTTTGCGTTGAGCATAGACATGATTGGATTATGTCTATCGCAATACGGTTATTCATTTAAGGAGAATAATGGTTACTCTATTTTTTGAATAATACCTTCAATGGTCTTGCACCTAAAGGAATGGTTTATTGAATCTCGGTCGTAGTGATACACATTTTCATGCCAAAAGATATAAGATAGTAATGATAGTACCACTTACTTGTGGCACTGCCATGTAAGTCATAATGGTATAAAACGCATGAAGAAGCTCCATGTTGATGGATCTTTGGACTCACTCGTTTTGAAAAGTTTGAGACATGCGAACCATGTCTATTGGTGTATATGCATGAAGAAACTCCATGCAAATGGATCGTTTGGACTCACTTGATTTTGAATCACTTGAGATATGCAAATCATACCACATGGGCAAGATGACTGAAAAGCCTCGTTTTTAGTAAGATGGAACAAGATAGCAACTTGTAGGAAGTAACACATTTTGATGTGTGCAGTCCAATGAGTGCTAAGGCATGCAGTGAATATCGTTATGTTCTTACTTCACAGATGATTCGAGTAGATGTTGAGAATATTTACTTGATGAAACACAAGTCTGAATTATTGAATGGTTCAAGTAATTTCAGAGTGAAGTAGAAGATCATTGTGACAAGAGGATAAAATGTCTATGATACGATCATAGAGATGAATATCTGAGTTACGAGTTTTGGCACACAATTAAGACATTGTGGAAATTGTTTCATAATTAATACCTCCTGGAACACCATAGTATGATGGTGTGTCCGAACATCATAGTTTCACCCTATTGGATATGGTGCGTACCATGATGTCTCTTATCGAATTACCACTATCGTTCATGGGTTAGGCATTAGAGACAACCACATTCACTTTAAATAGGGCACCACGTAATTTCGATGAGATGACACCGTATGAATTATGGTTTAGAGAAACCTAAGTTGTCGTTTCTTAAAAGTTTGGGGCTGCGACGCTTATATGAAAAAGTTTCAGGTTGATAAGCTCGAACCCAAAGCGGATAAAATGCATCTTCATAGGAAACCCAAAACAGTTGGGTATACCTCCTAATTCAGATCCGAAAGCAATATGGATTGTTTTCTTGAATCGGGTCCTTTCTCGAGGAAAGGTTTCTCTCGAAAGAGTTGAGTGGGAGGATGGTGGAGACTTGATATTGTTATTGAACCATCACTTCAACCAGTGTGTATCAGGGCACAGGAAGTTGTTCATGTGGCACCTACACCAATTGAAGTAGAAGCTTATGATAATGATCATGAAGTTTCGGATCAAGTCACTGCCGTACCTCGTAGGGTGACAAGGATACGTACTACTTCAGAGTGGTACAGTAATCCTGTCTTGAAGGTCATGTTGCCAGACAACAATGAACCTACGAGCTATGGAGAAGCGACGGTGGGCCCAAATTCCAACAAATGGTTAGAAGCCATGAAATCCGAGATAGGATCCATGTATCAGAACAAAGCATGGACTTTGGTGGACTTGCCCGATGATCGGCAAGCCATTGAGATAAATGGATCTTTAAGAAGAAGACGAACGTGGACGGTAATGTCACCGTCCATGAAGCTCGACTTGTGGCGAAGAGTTTTTTTTTCACAAGTTCAAGGAGTTGACTACGATGAGATTTTCTCATCCGTAGCGATGCTTAAAGTCCGTCGGATTCATGTTAGCATTAGCTGTATTTATGAAATCTGGCAGATGGATGTCAAAACGAGTTTCCTTACCGGTTTTCGTGAGGAAAGGTTGTATGTAATACAATCAGAAAGTTTTTGTCGATCCTAAGGATGCTAAAAGGTATGCTGGCTCCAGCGATCCTTCTAAGGACTGGAGTAGGCATCTCGGAGTTGGAATGTACGCTTTGATAAGATGATCAAAGATTTTGGGTCTATACGAAGTTTATGAGAAACTTGTATTTCCAAAGAAGTGAGTGGGAGCACTATAGAATTTCTGATGAGTATATGTTGTTGACATATTGTTGATCAGAAATGACGTAGAATTTCTGGAAAGCATATAGGGTTATTTTGAAAGTGTTTTTCAATGGAAAGCCTGGATTAAGCTGCTTGAGCATTGAGCATCAAGATCTATAAGGATAGATCGAAACGCTTAATGGTACTTTCAAATGAGCACATACCTTGACATGATCTTGAAGGTGTTCAAGATGGACCAGTCAAAGAAGGAGTTCTTGCCTGAGTTATAAGGTACGAAGTTAAGACTTAAAGCTCGACCACGGCAGAATAGAGAGAAAGGACGAAGGTCGTCCCCTATGCTTAAGACGTAGGCTCTTCAGTATGCTATGCTGTGTACCGCACCTGAAGTGTGCCTTGCCATGAGTCAGTCAAGGGGTACAAGAGTGATCCAAGAATGGCTCACAGGACAGCGCTCAAAGTTATCCTTAGTAACTAGTGGACTAAGGAATTTTCTCGATTATGGAGGTGGTAAAAGAGTTCGTCGTAAAGGGTTATGTCGATGCAAGCTTGACACCTATCCGGATAGCTCTGAGTAGAGAGACCGGATACATATAATGGAGCAATAATTTAGAATAGCTCCAAGTAGAACAGTTATTTGGAATAGCTCCAAATAGAGCGTGGTAGCTACATCTAGGAGATGACATAGAGATTTGTAAAGCACACACGGATCTGAAAGGTTCAGACCCGTTGACTAAAACCTCTCTCACAAGCAAAACATGACAAAACCCCAGATCTCATTGAGTCTTGATCACATGATGATGTGAACTAGTTTAGTGACACTAGTAAACTCTTTGGATGTTGGTCACATGGTGATGTGACCTGTCAGTGTTAATCACATGGTGATGTGAACTAGATTATTGACTCTAGTGCAAGTGGGAGACTGTTGGAAATATACCCTAGAGGCAATAATAAAAGTGTTATTATTATATTTCTTTGTTCATGATAATAGTCTTTTATTCATGCTATAACTGTATTATCAGGAAATCGTAATACACGTGTGAATACATAGACCACAATATGTCCCTAGTGAGCCTCTAGTTGACTAGCTCGTTGTGATCAACAGATAGTCATGGTTTCCTGGCTATGGACATTGGATGTCGTTGATAACGGGATCACATCATTAGGATAATGATGTGATGGACAAGACCCAATCCTAAGACTAGCACAAAAGATCGTGTAGTTCATTTGCTAGAGCTTTGCCAATGTCAAGTATCTCTTCCTTTGACCATGAGAGCGTGTAAATCCTGGATACCGTAGGAGTGCTTTGGGTGTATCAAACGTCACAACGTAACTGGGTGACTATAAAGGTGCACTACAGGTATCTCCGAAAGTATCTATTGTTTTATGCGGATCGAGACTGGGATTTGTCACTCCGTGTAAACGGAAAGGTATCTCTAGGCCCACTCGGTAGGACATCATCATAATGTGCACAATGTGACCAAGGGGTTGATCACGGGATGATGTGTTACGGAATGAGTAAAGAGACTTGCCGGTAACGAGATTGAACAAGGTATCGGTATACCGACGATCGAATCTCGGGCAAGTAAAATACCGCTAGACAAAGGGAATTGTATACGGGATCGATTGAGTCCTTGACATCGTGGTTCATCCGATGAGATCATCGTGGAACATGTGGGAGCCAACATGGGTATCCAGATCCCGCTGTTGGTTATTGACCGGAGATCGTGTCGGTCATGTCTGCATGTCTCCCGAACCCGTAGGGTCTACACACTTAAGGTTCGATGACGCTAGGGTTATAAAGGAAGCTTGTATGTGGTTACCGAATGTTGTTCGGAGTCCCATATGAGATCTCGGACGTCACGAGGAGTTCCGGAATGGTCCGGAGGTAAAGATTTATATATAGGAAGTCCTGTTTCGGCCATCGGGACAAGTTTCGGGGTCATCGGTATTGTACCGGGACCACCGGAAGGGTCCCGGGGGCCCACCGGGTGGGGCCACCTGCCCCGGGGGGCCACATGGGCTGTAGGGGGTGCGCCTTGGCCTACATGGGCCAAGGGCACCAGCCCCAAGAGGCCCATGCGCCTAGGGAACCCTAGAGGGAAGAGTCCTCAAGGGGGAAGGCACCTCCGAGGTGCCTTGGGGAGGATGGACTCCTCCCCCCCCCCTCTTGGCCGCACCCCTTTCTTGTAGGAAGGGGCAAGGCTGCACCTCCCCCCTCTCCCTTGCCCCTATATATAGTGGAGGGGAGGGAGGGCATCCATACCTGAGCCCTTGGCGCCTCCCTCCCTCCCGTGACACCTCCTCCTCTCCCGTAGGTGCTTGGCGAAGCCCTGCAGGATTGCCACGCTCCTCCATCACCACCACGCCGTTGTGCTGCTGCTGGATGGAGTCTTCCTCAACCTCTCCCTCTCTCCTTGCTGGATCAAGGCGTGGGATACATCGTCGAGCTGTACGTGTGTTGAACGCGGAGGTGCCGTCCGTTCGGCACTAGGATCATCGGCGATCTGAATCACGACGAGTACGACTCCATCAACCCCGTTCACTTGAACGCTTCCGCTTAGCGATCTACAAGGGTATGTAGATGCACTCTCTTTCTACTCGTAGCTGGTTTCTCCATAGATAGATCTTGGTGACGCATAGGAAAATTTTGAATTTCTGCTACGTTCCCCAACACGGGACCCCCTACCCGAGATCCGCCGGTTTTGACACCGACACCCACCTCTCCTAGGTGGTCTCAACCTGCCCTGTCGCTCCGCCACATAGTAATAGTCGGGGGCCGTCGGGAACCCAGGCCCACCTCTACCGGGATGGAGCCACCTGTCCTTCCAGCCCCCACATCGGAATCACTTGCGGGTACTCACCGAGTCGACCCGACTTTAGTCACCACCTGAATAGTATGTATGTATAGTATATACCCGTGATCACCTCCCGAGTGATCACGGCCCGATAGTATAGCAAGGCAGACTGACAAGAATGTAGGGACAATGATGATAAACTAGCATCCTATACTAAGCATTTAGGATTGCGGGTAAGGTATCAATGACTGTAGCAACAATGACAGGCTATGCAACAGAATAGGAGTAACCGAACAGTAACATGCTACACTACTCTAATGCAAGTAGTATAGAGAAGAATAGGCGATATCTGGTGATCAAGGGGGGGGGGGCTTGCCTGGTTGCTCTGGCAAGAAGAAGGGGTCGTCAACTCCGTAGTCGAACTGGGCAGCAGCAACGTCGGTCTCTTAGTCTACCGGAGAAGGAGAGGGGGGAAGAAACAGTAAATACGGAGCAAACAAAGCATCACAAAACATAAGGAGGCAAAACGCGGTGCTAGGTATGCCTTAACGCGGAAGGAGGTGATACCGACGAAGGGGGGAAACATCCGGGAAAGTATCCCCGGTGTTTCGTGTTTTCGGACAAATGAACCGGAGGGGGAAAGTTGTGCGTTTGCTATGCTAGGGATGTGTGGCCGATGAACGGGCTGCGTGTTCTGATTCGTCTCGTCATTTTGAGCAACTTTCATGTACAAAGTTTTTCCATCCGAGTTACGGATTATTTTATATTAAGTTTTAAAGTTTTAAATCATTTTCTAAATTATTATTATTAAATTAATTCGAAATTAGTATTATTGCATCAGCATGACGTCAGCATGACATCAGCATGACGTCGGCAGTCAACAGAGGTGTTGACTGGGTCGCTGACGTGTGGGTCCCATCTGTCATTGACACATTGCCCTAACTAACAGATTAGTTAGCTTAATTAGATATTTAGGTTAATTAAGTTTAATTAGTTTAACTAAACATGGTTAATTAATTAGGCTTAATTAGATTAATTAACAGGATTAATTAAGCTAATTGATTATCTTAATTAATTATATTATATTATTATTATTTATTTTACTTAATTCCCTTTTTTAAAACCGTTCTGGGGATGGCCCCACTTGTCATAGGGCCGGGGGGCACTGGGCCAGTGGTCAGTGGCCCATATGCCAAAGCGGGTCGGGCGCTTGCCCGCAGGGAGCGCGGCGGCGCGAGGCCACTAGCCAAGTGGCACTGGGCGAGCCGACGGGGCGCGCGGGGGCGAGTGGAGGCACGGGGCATGGTGGAAGACGGCGAGGGTGGAGCAGTTGGGTGCGCGGCCGCCAGCGCAAGCAGCGGCGGAGGCGGCGGTGACGTCAGGCGGGTGGCGCGGCACAACGGAGCAGCAGCGCGCGCGGCAGAGCGGCTGAGGCGGGACGGAGCGAGGCGCG
>NC_041385.1:441494067-441498895 GCF_002162155.2 Triticum dicoccoides
GAATGGGGGAGCGAGTGGGTGGTTAGGGTTTCGGTACCCTGGGGAGTGGAGGATAAGGGAGTGGGGGCGCGGGGTGGGCCGGCCCATTCGGGCGGCTGGGGGTCCGCGTGGATGGCCAGCTGGGCCAAAAGGCCCCGCGGGAGTGGGCGGGGTTTTTTTTTGTTTTTTTTTTTGCATTTTCTTTTATTTATTTCTCTTTTTACTTTTCTTTTCTATTTTAATTTTAATTCCACATTATTTTTACTTAGTAAAATATGACTATAGCTCCTAAAATAACGTTTCATAATAACCCTCAGCCACAAAAGGTTTTAACCCCAAAAAAATAGTTTAGTGTTTTATAAAATACCAAAGGCATTGAAATAATGTTTTGCTACCGTTTAAATCTTTTTAGTGCATTTATTCATTATATAAAAATGTGGATTATACATCCTAATCATCTATGCATTAACTGGCACAAACCGAACATTTTGTTTTTAATATTTGAAAACTTTTGATGTTTGCCCTTATTTCGAATTTGATTTTGAATCGGTTTCGAACTAACGCAAGATTAGCAATAGTAATCGAGGTGATGTGGCATCATTAGAGAGGTTTACTGTAGCTTGATTATCCGGGCATCACATAGCCTCACCGCGCTGCTCTCCCTCGGGAAGGTAGTGCGAGGGGGCTGGGCACGGGGGCTACGCTCAGGTCACGCCTGGCGTACCCCACCTCGCCAGGCCTCACGGGCCTGGTCTTCACGCACCCCTCCCAAGCGAGAGCTCGGCGAGGAAAAGGTATGATGGTCTGTTCGTACGTCAAGGAGGACTCCTGAGCATCACGTCTCAGGAGCCAAACTGGTCACGTAGCCCCTCACCTCTTGGGCTCTTCCTGGTGATCCGGACGACTCAACGACGGCTGAGGTATGCGCGGGGCCGGGCCCTGCCGACGCAGAACGCTAAGACCTGGCTTTCACCCTTCTTTTTCAAGCCATTCGCACGTCAAGGGGGACTCCTGAGCATCGCGCCTCAGGAGCCTAACTGGTCACGTAGCCCCTCACCTCTTGGGCTCGTCCTGGTGATCCAGACGACCCAACGACGGCTGAGGCATGCGCGAGGATGGGCCCTCTCGACGCAGGACACCAAGGCTTGCCCCTGCACCTTTTCCTAAGTTGTTCGCACGTCAAGGAGGACTCGTGAGCATCACGTCTCAGGAGCCTAACTGGTCACGGATCCCCTCACCTCTTGGGCTTGTCCTGGTGATCTGGACGACCCAACGACGGCTGAGGTACGCGTGGGGCCGGGCTCTGCCGACGCAGAACAACAAAGCAAATGGAAAAGCTGAAGGAGCATAATCTAGTTATTACAAGACATATTGTTCCAAGCAAGCAGTTTTAAACGCCTCCCCGAGGCATGTTGCATGATACAGGACAAACAGGGAAAAAGCAGAATCGCCGGGCCACCTCTTCAGACTTGGGCGTCACCACTGCCCGCCAGCAGAGCCTCATCGCCAGGTGCGTTGCCCGTTCCACCGGCTTCAGTTGGAGGACCAACGACCAGAAACTTGCTCAGCGTGGCGTCCACGAAGCTCTTCACGATGGCAGCAGCAGTATCCTGGGAGTTGGAGTCCACCAGAGTAAGGAAGGAGGAGAGGTCGAAGCTGGCATCCGGAAGAAAGTGAGCGCCTCGCTTTCCACCAAGGAGGAGAGGTCGAAGCTGGCATCCGGAGTCCACCGGAGTAAAGATGGCTGAAGATGCATGTCAGAGCCGAGGAAGAAAGTGAGCGCGCCTCGCTTTCCACCAAGGAGGCAAACCCGTCGACAGCATCTTCGAGCCCCGCCACGACTTCAGGAAGCAGAGCAGCAGGGCTCTCCCTCGGGGTCGTCACCACCGCCTTCTTCGAGGGATCATCTCCAAAGAGCGCCTTCTGGGCCTTGTGGAAACGCACCTCGAGGGAGGTAAGAGTGCTGCGCTCCATGGCGGCCACCTTCTTGGCCTCGGCGAGGGCCGCTTGGGCTGCCTCCGCCTCCTCCTTCAGCTTCGTCAGACGGTCGCGCTCTCCAGCCTGCTCTAAGGCCGCCTTCTTCAACTCGGCGTCTTGGTTGGCAATGACAGCTTCCTAGGCCTTCAGCTTCTCCTCACGCTCCTGGAGCCGGCTGGCCTGGGCGACCTGTCGGTCCTAGAGAGCCTTCAGATCAGCCTCCTCCACGCGACGCCGGTCCTCAGCTTCTGTGGCCTCCTTCCGCGCCAGGTCGCGCGTCGTGGCGGCCACCCCGAGCACCTTCTGGGCTTCCTTCGCAGAACCCCAGGCCACGCGAAGGCATAGCTCCTCTTCATGCTCAGCAGCGGGCGCTGGGGTGGAGTAGCTGGTGCCGAGCTCTTGGGAGCAGGAGAACTTGCGGTCGCGCCGCCCGGGACGTTGTCAGCGAAGGTGGAGCACTGCCCGAAGGAATCGGCGCGGTCCTACCCTTCTTCGCGGCCGCCTGCTTGGGCAGCTTCAAAGAAGACACCCCAGATTTCGTGGTGACTCCTGAAGGGCGCGACACCTCAACCACCGGAGGTTCGTCATCATCATCATCGTCAGGAAGGTCGCACAGGAGCTCCCTTTGCTGCGGGGCAGAGGATTCCTCCACCATCTCGTCCACAGTGGCTTCGGAGGAATGATCATCGGAGGACAAGTGCACTAGAGTAGTAGGCGGCGGGGAAGGCCCCAGCCGCACGAACCCAAGCTCGTCAAAGACAGGCATGGGCACGACAACCTCCTCGGCGTCATCACGGCAGTACAAGGGAGGCCAGCCTTTCGGAGGATCGCTTGGGTCCTTCCCCGTCAGGTAGAGCAACACCTTGCTCAGCTCCTCCTCGGGAAGGGGGTCTTGGCGCAGGCGGATTTTGTCATCATCACCACCAAGCTTCCACAACGGGCGGGGGCGGTCTTGAAGCGGCGCGATGCGCTGCAGCAGGAACTCCCTGATGAGCATGGCCCCCGTCAGCTTCGCGCTCTTCAGCTCCTTATCCTTCTTCTTCACCAACGGCGTCAAGGAAGGGTCGGTGATCTTCTCAGAATGCCACCACTTGTCGGAGACAGGGAATGCGGTCGGCAGCTTCAGCGAGCTCTGCGAGCACTTGGCATCCATTAGAACCCACCTCTTCACGGCATCCTCCACCTTCTTCCCGGCGCGGGAGATTGCGTTAGCACCCCGCACCGCAACGAAGCCGATGCACCCAACCGAATTGTCACCGGTCTTTCGAAGCAAGAACAAATGGCGGAACAGGGCAACGGAGGGCATCACCCCCACGAACGCCTCGCAATAGAAGGCGAAAAGGGACAAAAGGAGGATGGAGTTAGCATGGATGTGGAGCGCGTGAAGACCATAGTGGTGAAGGACGGCGAAGAAGAAGCGGGAGAATGGAGGTACCAGTCCCGAGTAGACGTTGTGCATGAAGAAGGGGAAGAAGGTGCTGCCCGCGGGCTCCGGTGCAGTGGTGGCGACCCGGAGCTCTATCTTCTTCCACACATTGTCGTCGCTTGCCGTCAGGAAGAGCGTGGTCTGGAGCTTCTCCCCGGACACGCAGGGCGCCAGCAGCCCTGGCTCGTACCAGGCAGGGCCGGCAGCCGGGGCAGGAGCCGTGGTCTTCTCGGCGGCCATCAAGCAGAAGATTTGGGGGAAATCGGCAGATCTGATGAGTTCTTCCACTGCGGGGAGAAAGGGATCTGGAGCAAGACGAAGAAGGAGCAATGAAAGCCTGGCGGCAGGCGGCACCCCTTTTGTCAGACGGAAACAGTTGCCAAGGCAGCATGGGGAAATGGAGTCGCCCACGTCTAATAAATCGCCATGCGTCATCAATGCCGCAGGTGGTTAGGGCCCGCGGCTCTCCACCCTTGCCCTTTGGCTTCGCCTGGAAGCCAAGTCCGAGCGCGCCTTGGGCCCGGGGGCTACTGTCGGCGTACTGGATTCGGGGGTATCCAGCCCTGCCTGCCTGCGGCCCACCTCATGGCTTCACCGACGGCCTGGTACGGCCCAACTTCAACACCAACACCGCAAGACCCTCGCGAGGGGCCAAGTCTCGCGAGGCGGGCAACGCCAGGCCTCCGAAGGAATTGGCCTCCTCAGGAGGGTTCCTGAGGGGCGGAGAGTCCTATGCAAGCTACCTCACGAGGCTCAGCTGACGTGAGCTATGACGACCAAGGCCAGGCAGGCGCCATGCGAGCGCAGAGCGCAGGTTTCCTCTTTGGTGCAAGGGAGGAAAGGCGTGGGCCTGGAGTCCGGAGGAATCAGCCAAAGGTTTCCATTCTGGTGCAACGAGACCAAGACCGCCAGGACGGCAGGACGGAGGTCATCGACGAGCCCACCACAGTGTCACGACCAGAGGCTTTTCGCAGGCGAAGACTACTTTTGTCAGGATAGACTGTACTACTTGTCCCCTTTCAAATCCGGCCGTCGTGGGATCTCTTCCCGCTCATATTTGGGAAGAGGACCGGGGCCACTATAAATAGGACTAGCCACCACCATAGTGGGGGATGGGATACATTCTCACCCGACCACCACACCAGCTCAAGAACACCTCACCTCCTGAGGCTTGTTCATCCACTGTACTTGTCCATCCGGAGCCTACAAGGCAATCCACCACACCATACTGGATTAGGATATTACACCACAACGGTTGCCCGAACCAGTATAAATCTCAGTGTCTTTGTGTCTCTTTGAGCTCGACGCGCTAGGCTTAGGAGGATCGCGAGTAGGCAGGCTAGACAGGTTGAGATCTCCGCACGCACCCTAGAGTTCGAACCTCTCAAGGGTTGCCGGATCCCTCAATCTGACACCCAACACTGTAGCTCGCCCCTAGAGCCCGAG
>NC_041385.1:441499173-441508082 GCF_002162155.2 Triticum dicoccoides
TCGGCCGGGCAAAGAGGGAAGGGGGATATCTTCTCCCCCCATACCACCATTGTAAAAAGATCTGTTACCTTCCTAGTACGATGCCATGAAATGACCACCATTCCTATACACTGAATTCTTTTCGAGTTAGGTTTCGTGAGCGGGTTTTCTACGTTAAATACTACTCCCTCCGCCCGGAAATACTTGTCATCAAAATGAATAAAAGGGGATGTATCTAGACGTATTTTAATTCTAGATACATATCTTTTTATCCATTTTGATGACAAGTATTTTTGGACGGAGGGAGTACTAGCATCGTCCGGAGTTACTTGGACGTATCTAGACATGTTTTAGTGTTATGTACACTTCTATCTAGACAAATTTAAGACAACCAATTTGATGGTGATCCCGGTGAGGTGGTGCGGAGCTTTGTGAGGCGTCTTTCGTGCTTCTCCGGGAGCCTGTCGTGGTCTTCTTGCCCCCCCAGTGCGTGCCATGCCGGATCTGGCTCTGCCGCGTGGTGGGTGGTATAGAGTTCCTCGGTGCGGCGGAGGTTTTTCCTCGTAGGCATTTCCTTGTGCATTTGGTTAGTTTGCTTTCGCGTTTGGTTGCAGTCTCTGTCGCTTTGTTGACCACTAGGGGCTCTCGTCCCTTTGTATCTGGTTTTCGTCCGGTTTTTCCTAATTAACCGGGCAACTCTCTTTTTCTATATGAAATGCATGAACGCCCTGCCCCTCTGGAGGTGTTACTCGAATAAATTGAGACGGAGGTAATATTAGATTTCTATGAGATCCTTAGAATAGGTCTTTGGATCTATAGTACCAAATGCTGATAGCTCACACAAGGGGAAAAACACTTTGATATGCATCCATTCACGTAAAGAAAGCAAATCGAAAAAAGTGTGGATTCATCTGATACATAAGCGGATGAAACTTGGCAGCAACACCTGTACATGCTGGATGAGATTTAAGGTTGAGAAATAAATGCCCAGTGGTCGGTGCAGGTCAGAATGTTGGTGGCGGAGACATCACATTGGATGGAGAAGCGTTCATCCTTGAGGTACTCCGATTTCTCCAGTTCTTCCCTGGTGATGAAATTCCGGGCGCCCCACCCAACTTCACGCGACGAGTACGAGAAGTGATGCATCCCACAGTCATGCGGCAACGCCGGGTTCCCAACCTGATCGAGTAGGCTGGACCATGGTCGTGCCAGCACCTGCTCGTCGCTGGGATCTCTGGATGCTAACTGGAGGTACACAACGCTGTGATCTTAGAATTGGGGCTGGCTGCCATTGGGGTAATGCAGGAGACGCGGATGTGGCCGCCGGCGTGGAAGTCGCCCGAGCAGATGTACTTCCCGTGCATCATGTGCTTCAGGCGCGAGTAGCCGTGGATCCCAAGTACGTGGAAGTCGCTCACTTCCTTGCAGACGATGGCAGAGGCGGAGCGCACTACGTGGATGGCCGACGATCTCAACGTAGAGGTAGCCATATGCAAAACCTATCAAGGGAGAACGCCAGATTTGGGAGCGATTTGCAACTACAGGTGCCTTACATATCTTTACCTAATATTAAAGGAAGTATTGTTTCTTCATTTTTTTGTCTAGCGTGGTTTTGTAGTCGTCATAAATTTCGTACGACGCTCCTGAGAATTACTTTTTTTGAAAACCATCAGCACGTCCTTCCTTAGTTTTTTCTTTTAAAGGAAAGTGAAAAAAGGCGAGCCAAGGAGGATCGAACACGGGACATCCCGTTTTAGCGCTAAGGTTCTAGCCACTCACCCTTGTGGTGTTTTGTGTTGAAAACTAGTGATACCCTGTAAATGTACACGAGACATTCCTGTTTTTTTTTTAAAAACCGGCCAAAAATAGGAGGCCCGAGGGCGGATTGTACACGGGGCATTGAGTTCGCAGGTGAACGTGGTAGCCGCTCAACTAGATCGAGTTTGGTGACAAAATTAATCCTGGGCCATAAATATACACTGAACATTTTTCAGTATACGGTGGATATTTTTTCAAATGTAATTTTTTAACTAGCAACAAAATTCTGAAATGTTTGAAAAAAGTGAATTTAAAAATGCACAATGAAGTTTTTTTAGTATACACTGCACATTTTTCAAATACACACTGAACATTTTTTAATATATAGTGATTTTTTTAATGCACACTGAACAAATTTCGTATACACGATGAACTTTTCTTATATACAGTGAAGAGTTTTCAAATGTATGGTGAACCTTTTATTTTCTATATGGTGAACTTTTTTTATTATGTGAATTTTTTAAGAACATGAATAAATTTTGGAATTACGAACTTCTATTGAAAAATGATACCAACATTTTCTAAAAATTTGAACAAATTTTGAAATTCTGAATGAAAGGTCTGAAAAAGTCGGATTCTAAACGCTACCTTCAGCGAAGCGACAACATTTTGACGCTCACAAGGGTCAAATAGAATCGGCGGCGTTTCATACACCGAGTCACAATTTGTGTACGTCATTCCTTCCGCGAACAAGCCTTGGCGAACACTCTTCTCTCATGGACTTAGGCCTACTTGAGTTTCATTTTTTTGGGGGAAAATCAGCAAAAAAATATGTGCATTAGTGGGATTCAAACTGGCTACATGAGGTGCAAATCCCACCACATTAACCAACTACGCCAGCCAACTCTCATGGAATAAACTGAGCTACACTAGAACAGATGAAATTATTTTCATCCCAATCCCAAACAATTCACAATCACACTTGCACTTGCAATACTGCTTCTTTTTGTTATTTTCTTTAAGTAATCGCCGGCTCAATTCAGATTGCAACCTGAAAGTAGTATGAAATCTAACTATAGCTTCACCAATCAAACATTACTAATGGATTCACACAACAATGTTGGCGCCACATATCCAAATTAAGAAAAGGGCACACATAAGTTGATAGTGTGCCTATTCATTTACTAAACCTTGTGCAGTCTAAGTTCATATATATTTCAGTGGCGGAGCCAGAAGAAAGAATTAGGCAACTACTGATTTGGTAGAGCCAATCAGGGCAAGCAAGCGTGGTTCCACACAACTAGCAAATGATAGATCTTGTTGTGGCAGTGGGCGCATGTAGCGAATCAACACATGTCATGGGAGTGGGTGCATCCCCTAGAATCATGAATGGGTATTAGTTTCCTTGGCGGCGACCGGCTGGCATGCTACCGAGTTAGCGCTCAATATGGTAGGAGTTAAGTGTCAAACATTGTTGTTGGCCTCACATTATCATGTCCAATGTTCTGAACTAACCTCCTAAAGCACCCTACTATGGAGCGACCGATTGTTTTTACATTAGCGACCTGGATCGTAACCCAATTCCTCGATCTGGACAACCTTCATACAGGACCACAGATGTTTGCTCCATAACAAAGCATGAGGGTTGTGTAGGAGACATTGTATGGAGCATGTGCTCGAGGGACACAGAGGGCAACCCTCAACCCCAGCTCAAGAGATTGGTTTAAACATTCCCTCGCACTTGCGCAGTTTAATCCATTGGGCTGGTGCGATTCAATGACAGGTGTGTCATGTGATGGTCAAGCTCATCGCCTTATGATTGATCACGTCTAGATGCATTATGATCAAGTGGACACCGGGGTCACCGTCAATGAGGACGGGAATTAGGAAAAACGGCGATAGATAGATGCCGTGTTAAAATAGAGGACATGAACTTGCAAAATAGAGGACATGGACTTGCACGGTGCGCGAGGTGGAGTCTTTGAGTCATTATTAGGCTAGATGTTTATGATATTATTATTTATTTCCCGTTGCATGCACGGGCATTTGTGCTAGTAACCCATACGTAACATCTTCTAGAGATTGTATGCATGTATTAACATTTTCTAATCCAGGAGGAGGTCCAAATTGCACTACATGTGACTAGCCAGTTCTTTGAGGATAAGTATTTGGGGCTGCCTACACCGAAGGGGAGGATGAAAGGGAGATTTCAGAACTTGCAGGCTAGACTCACAAAACGATTGGTGCAGTGGGGGGATGGACATCTAGCCCAACCGAGACGTGAGGTGTTGATCAAGTCTGTAGCGCAGGCATTGCCGACCTACATAATGGGAGTCTTCAAAGTACCCTTCTCGGTTTGTGATGATCTTACTCGTATGGTAAGAAACTTCTATTGGGGCTCGGCGGAAGGCAAGAGGAAAGTGCATTGGCGTGGATGGGACCATTTGCTGCAGCCCAAGTCGAAGGGAGGAGTGGGGTTCCGTGACTTTCGGATGTTTAACCAAGCCATGTTAGCACGCCAAGCATGGAGACTTTTAACTAAACCAGATAGCCTGTGCGGGCAAGTTTTAAAAGCAAGGTATTACCCATTGTGCAGGCTGGATGACACAGTTTCTACCGGAAATGCGTCGTCGTCATGGCAAGCGATCAGTTATGGTTTGGATCTTTTCAAGAAGGGTCTAGTTTGGAGAGTTGGCAATGGCAGAAGTATTCGAGTTTGGCGAGATAACTGGATCCCCAGGCCTTTATCTTATAGACCAATCTCCCCGCAGGGAAGATGTCGTGTTCATTTCGTGTCGGACTTGTTAAATCAGAACGGATCCTGGAACTATGAGCTTCTGAATGAATATTTTGTTGATGCGGATGTACAACAAATAGCGAAGATCAGAGCATCCCCGAGGATGGAGGACGATGTGATAGCATGGGGGCCAGGTAAATATGGTATATTCACTGTTAAGTCGGCCTATAATCTGGCCTTTGAGGAGGTGCACCGGGCCACTAATGCATCCTCCAGTTCGTCACCGTTAGGACAGAGGAAGTGTTGGGACTTTATTTGGAAAAGTTGGGCGCCACCTTCGGTGCATTACTTTGCATGGAGGCTAGCTCACTGACTCACTCCCTACTTGGCAGCGGAAACATAAAATAGGCCTTGAGGTAGGAAGCAGGTGTACGGTTTGTGGGATGGAGGAAGAAGACAACTTTCACCCTTTTGTTAACTGTCAGTTTGGGAGGGACCTGTACCTCTCCATGTCCAAGGTATGGATGATCCCGGAGATAGACTCTCTACGGCATAATGGGAGGGAGTGGCTTATTCATGTTCTAGCACCGTTGAACGATGTGGGGCGAAATGATGATCATGATGATATTTTGGAGGAGTTGGTTTTTCGGGAATGAAGTGGTGCATTGCAAACCTGCACCACATATGGAGGCTTCAGTTCGGTTCTTGTGAAGCTATGTTGATTCCCTGATCGGAATCAAGTTATATCCGCATGCAGATCCAGCAAAGGGCAAATCTCCCATAGTGTATGAGAAACCGTTGCCAGCTGAAAGCGGCAATAGTGTGCGAGAGGAGAGAAGATGGAGGCCACCGGAGCTGGGGTGGAACAAACTGAATACGGACAAGTCGTTCGATTCGTTTGGTAATGCCGGGGCTGGAATGATCTTACGTGACCACCGCGGGACCATTAATTTCTCAGCGTGCAGGACCTTGTATTCCAGTAGAGATGCATTGGAGGTGGGGCTCTGTGCATGCATGGAAGGGCTCTCATTGGCAATTCAACGTAGCGACCTTCCTATAGTGCTGTAGATGGATTCTCTTGAGGCCGTGACCATGATTTCATGTGACGTCGTTGATCGCTCTATCTACACTTCTATCATTAAGGAGATTAAGTACTTGTTATCCCTTAGACAAACTGGTATTTCTCATATTGGTAGGTCTCAAAATAAGGCTAGTGATATATTAGTAGTGTTTGCTAGATCCCAAGGTAGGACCATGACCTGGCTAGGGGCTGGTCCGGATGAGTTGATGGAGATTGCTTCTGATGATTGCAAGGAGATCTTGATTGAGTAATGAAAGTATTTACTCCGCAAAAAAAATATTAACATTTTCTTTAGCATAATATTATATGGTTAGGATATTTGGCGTATCATTTATTGTTGGGAGGTGACGTGATTCTAGGGATCACCATCCTAATAACAATTTTAAAACGTAAAACTGAGCAGCCTATGCACAACGACTTGGCGCTCTAAAACATTGGATCTGCTTTCAACGCTTCAGATTGCTCCAGCGTGCAGCACTGTGCCGTTTCACCGTGGCAGCCCAACATCTCTGGGCCCCTGCTCCGAAACCGACACTGGCTCCTTTTTACAAATCGGCCCGCATTTAGAGCATCTCTAACTGCCGCACAAATTCTGTCACCTTTTCTGTTCTGTTCAATGGGAAGAAATTACAGGAGTTCAGGCCATCAAGGGGTATTCACCAAGGGGACCCAATCTCTCCATATTTGTTCTTGATAGCAGCAGAGAGCCTTTCGTGCCTTTTAAAATCCAAAGATGAGTCATCCAATCTGAGTGGCTTGCAAGTGGCCCCTACGGCGCCAAAGGTAAACCACCTATTATTTGCTGACGACAGCCTGCTGTTCTTCAAGGCTAATAGTGTGGGAGCATCGGAGGTGTACCAAGTGCTGGATACCTATTGTCAGGCAACGGGACAAAGGATAAACTATGATAAGTCCTCTGTTTATTTGAGCAAAGGGGTCCCAGCGAGTGTAAGAGGCGAGATAAAGGGGTTGCTCCAAGTGCCCAATGAGACACTAAATGAGAAATATTTAGGCATGCCTTCAGATGTTGGGTCATCTAAAAATGGTGCCTTTAAGTATTTAAAGGACCGCCTATGGAGCAGAATCAAGGGTTGGATCGAAAGAACGATGTCTTCTATTGGGAAAGAAGTGTTGGTCAAGGCAGTAGCTCAAGCCATACCAGTCTTTTCTATGTCATGTTTCAAGCTGCCCAGAGGACTCTGTGAAAACCTAAACATGATAATCAGGAAGTTTTGGTGGGGCAGTAAGAATGGTCAGCGGAAACCACATTGGGTGTCTTGGAAGGAAATGACCCAGCCAAAAGCAATGGGCGGGCTAGGGTTTAAGGATTTTGAGCTGTTTAACTTGTCAATGCTGGCTAACAAGTGTGGAGGATCCTACAGAGCCCGGAGACATTAAGTGCACGGATACTGCAAAGTGTTTACTTCCCGGAAACCACAATCCTCAAGGCAAACTTAGGATCGCATCCGAGCCAAGTGTGGCGAGCACTTATCGAAGGGCGCGACGTCCTGAATCTAGGCCTCATCCGCAGGATTGGTACCGGAGCAGAAACAAGCATATGGGAAGAAAACTGGGTCCCAAGGGATGAAATGATGAGGCCATATGGGTGTTTAATACAAAACCCACCATCCCGAGTTTCAGAGCTCATCGACGCTACATCAGCAAGATGGAATATCCAGCGTCTACAGGAAGTGTTTCTCCACATCGATATCCAGCCAATCATGAGCATTCCGCTATGCACAAGAAACATACAAGATAGCTGGGCATGGAACTTTGAGAGGAATGTATTGTTCTCGGTCAGGTCTGCATATAACATGTTGGTGTCGATCAGAAAGAGAAAGGAAGCATTGTTGGAAGGAAATGCAGGGTCGTCCACCACGAACAGAGAAAGCGGGGATTGGAAGAAACTCTGGCATACTCAAGTACCTAGGAAAGTGAGAATGTTCCTATGGCGACTTGCAAAACAGTTGATTCCAACAAATGATGTTCGTGCCCACCGCGACATGGCGCAGTCGAGTGTATGTGGACGGTGCGGAGTACAGGACTCCTGGCGTCACTCGCTGCTGGAATGCACATCATCTCGATGCACTTGGGCGCTGACAGAGGAGGAGATAGTTTAGAAAATCTCAGGCACGACAGAACCTTCAGCAAAATAGTGGCTCTTCACAATGATGAACCTGTTATCGCATGCGCTGTTTGTGAAGCTGGCCGTAACGCTTTGGGTGATTTGGACAGCAAGGAGGAAGGCGATTGACGAAGGTATCTACCAAAGTCCACAGGCTACCCACATGTTCGTCCAGAGGTTTATTGCTGAACTTGATATGATCAAGTCCCCACCCCCAGCACAACCAAGCACTCGAACCAGAACAGCTCAAAGCATGCGACCCAAGGCACCGCCTCCAGGCTTTGTGAAGATACACGTTGATGCAGGAGTGGCGCGCTCTATGGGGACGGCAGCGGCTGTTTGCCGGGATGACCAAGGGAATTACATGGGGAGTTCTTCCCTGCTCATATATGGTATGCAGGACCCAGCTACATTGGAAGTCATTGCATGTCGTGAAGCTCTGGCATTGGCAGAGGACCTAGGAGTGCAGAACGTTGTTATATCGTCGGATGCAAAACAAGCAATACATGATCTGAACAATGCCAGCAGAGGAAGTTATGGGGCCATCATAGAGGAGATCCAAGCCAGAGCTGCTAATTTCACCAGCATCTTTATGCATGAGAGTCGTTTGGTTAATAAAGAGGCACACAAACTTGCTAGATTTTCGCTTTCTTTAGATTAGGGACGCCACCTGTGGCTTGTTCATCCCCATGACACGAGTTGTATCCCACAATCTGTGGTTTATGATCAATAAAGCTTTTGCTTTACCGCTAAAAAAAGGTTATAGCGTGCCACTGTAGCATTTTTAATGCGCCGGGACCAACATTGCTTTAGCAGACGTCCAAAAACGCGCGCCCAAAAAGAACACAGTGTAAATTATAAAGCGCGCCAATCCGGAGCCCAAAATATACTGCGCCGCGATAGCGTTTTTTAGCACGCGCTCAAAAACTTTTAGTGCTACAGTTTCTACTGGAGCTGTTCGGCGCCAAAAAACGATTTTTCGATGCGCGGAGCTCTTTTTGGGCACCTGTTGAAGGTGCTCTTTGTAGCGATCTATTCCTCTGTCTCATAATATAAGAGTGTTTTTAACACTCGTATAAAACACACTCTTATATTATGGGAGGAAGAAAGTACCATCTATTTTCCACGGAAAGCGATCCTCAGATTGGCGGCAAATCCAATATGGCGCTTAAGGCGTTGGTCGTTGCAAGTAAACTGCAGTAACCACTACGCCATCTTGACCCTTGTGC
>NC_041385.1:441508496-441509749 GCF_002162155.2 Triticum dicoccoides
AAAAATTGGTGAACTTTTTTTGAAATCCGATGATCCTTTTCAAATTCAATGATTTCTTTTCCAAATCAAATAAATTTTTCAAAATTGATGATACTTTTTAATTAAAATTTGATGAACTTTCTTTTTACATCGACTTTTTTTCAAATTCGATGAACTATTCAAAAAAAAATCTGAGTTGTTTTTATCCCGACACAAACGCCAATTAGGAGCTCATATAAGCCAACTCTTATTCAGGGCCCTCATTGCTCGTTACTTGGTTTTTTCAAACGGTATATTCGACCCAAAGACTTGCTCGCTCAATGTAAGCTGTAGTAACCAACCAGACCCCTCACCAGATGTGATTACTTACATCTTTTTTTTGGTGTCTCAAACCGGTTTCCCCAGTTCGCTAGTCGACTTTTTCTAGATGGTTTTTACCTATTTTTTTTCAAATGCATAAAATTCTTTTGTAATTTGTGAACCTTTTAAATAAACCCATTGACTATTTACTTTTATAGATGGTTCCTATATATTTAATTTTTAGTTTTTCTAATTTGTGGACCTTTTAGAAAAAATCCGTCGACGTTTTTCAAATCCCTAAACTTTTTTTCAAATCCACGAACTCTGTTTAACTTTTATGGACTTTTTTCACAAAATACGTGATATTTTCTTAAAAAAAATTGATGAATGTTTTTTCAAATTTTTTGTACTTTTTCAAGTTCACGAATTTTTTCAAAATTGATGATTGTTTGTAAAATTCATGTTTCTTTTTCAAAATTGACGTATTTTTTCAAATTCATGAACTTTTTTCAAATGTGATAATTTTATTTCAAGATTGATGAACGTTTTTTAAATCGATGAATTTGTAAAGTTCATGAACTCTTTTCACAATTGACGAACTTGTATCAAATTTGCGAACTTTTTTGAAAAACGATGATCTTTTTTCGAATTCCATGAGCTTTTTTAAATTAGCAGTGTTTGTTGACAACACCTGCTTGCATGAAAAAACTAGCGAGCATCCCGACACGCAATGGATCAAACATTTTTTAGGAACATCAAACAATTTGATGGTCAACGTCGAGCGAGAGCGATATATGGGCCACGGTCCCGCTTGGGGCGTGTGTGAGCACCAGACAGCTTTTGGGGCACTTATGGCGCCAACGAGGGGCACTTCTCAGATTGGGGAGGTCGTCTTTTACCCTATCTTGGTCAAACGACAATTCCTAAACAGCACCCATTGCACTCGTTAATGTGTAGAGCAAACAGGCACCCCC